>NC_038245.2:38502090-38643406 GCF_000004515.6 Glycine max
TAAAATTTAATTAATATTTAAATGAACATAAAAAATGGACATCAACATAAAAAAATGATGTGAAAAAGTAAGTTTAAGGTACTTATTATTTAATATCAAAGTTTTTCTAATGAAATAATTTTTGCATCTCAAATTAATTAAAAAAATTATAAAATTATCTTCCAAAATTAAAAATTATCATCATTTCATAAGAATCATTTTGAATCCTTTAAAAAACATAAATGACTAAATAAAATTTTTAAAATAATAAAGATGAAATTACTTTTTTATCATTTATCTTATTTTTTTAGTTCAGTTTAATCTTTTATCTTTTAAAAATTTTATTTTAATTATTTATCTTTTTTTTCAATTTAATTATTTATCTTTTAAAAAATTTATTTTGATCTTTTATTTATTTAAGTTTATTCAATTTGTCTATTATTTGAAACTCACAAAGAATAAGCCTACCGGACTGAGAACATCCCATCCGTGATACCTTTCCAAACAATTGTGTCCTCCTCATTCATGTCATTTGGGGTGTTCAGTGATAGCACCCAAACACATATTTAAACCTTATTATTTTTAGAAACCGGGAATTATTGTCATCATTTTTTTTTATCTTTTTAACTCAAGAATGCATCATTGCTCGTGTGTACTCTTGGGTGTGTAATGGGAATCAAAGTTGCATAGTTCTTTTATAGAAAAATATTGTGAGTGGGGGGATTTAATTTTTTAATTAAAAGGATTTTATGATAATCAAATCAGAAATACATGCATCCAAGGCAGTTTTCATTAACCTATTGCTTTTGTAATAACTAAATCATAAGTGCAACAAAAGTAGTCATGATTCGTTATTCCCATCACTCTTTCTCTTCCACAAAGGTCACAACGCCCAAATATCCCATGGCAAACCCGGCCCATGTGGCCATGTCTCTAACCCAGAAAGCTTCATGCATTTATTGTTTTTGAGCATTAAGCAAACTGCAACTGCAGATGGAGGAGGAGATTTGCAGTAGAGGAGATACAGAAAAATGTTTTAGAGAGATACAAATGCAATGTCATAGATTTAAGGAATTAAGGGTGAGAGAAAAGGAAAAGACTGTGTGAAGACCTTTTTTTAAAAAAAACAAACAGGCACAAAAGCCCAGAGGAAAAAAACTACATAGAAATCAGCCTAGGAGTAGAAACTCCCGAAACATCAGCAAGCAACAAAAGCTTTGGGTGATCAAAAATCACATAGTCCTCCTCCAAACCACAAGCCAAATTTGCTAAGGCATCAGCACAATAGTTAGCTTGCCTGTTAACATGACAAAAATAAACTTGCCAATCATTGTTGATCAGTCTTTGAATGACACTAATCAAACTCCAGCCTGAAGCACAACCTTGAAGACCTTTTTATTCATGACCATGAAAAGTGAATCTATCTGTTGGCTGAGATAATTTGGTGAAAGTTGCAGGCAGTTACAAATAATGAATTATGAACATTTTTTTTTCTTGGTAGTTGGTTCATTCCCTGGTGTATTTAATAATTGATATTCTGCACCAAAAAAATGAGTAATTAATATTCACATATATGATTTTTCTTTTCTTCGTTTTCTTAATGATCGAGGAAAAAAATGTCACAAAATTCAGCAATCATTTTGGTTTTTTCATATTTTGCTGCATTCATTGCATGATTATGATATTTTAGCTGGGGTTAAATTTTGGATATAAACATTTTTTCCTTTTCTTAAAGAAAGTAATAATAGCCCTTATGTATCACAATCTGCTGTTTTTGAATCTGAGTAGTTTCCTGTTAAGGTTCAAACTTATTCGCCATTATAGGGTACAAGAATTAATTTTGATCTTCTTACTGGATACAAAATTTGGTTAAAAGAAATATATCAATTAACCTAGGAGATCTTTATCCTACATATTGGTAAGTGATGTGCTAATACAAATGATTATATCAGATTCTGCACGTAATAATGAGAAGGCAATCCAACTACTGTGATACAGGAACCTTGCTTGCCATCTTCAGTAGATATACTCATACATTCTTCAATGTCCGATAACAAATTTACAATACTAAATTATATTTTTCTTTCTTGTAAAATACTAAGAGTTCGTTTTTAGTTCCTGTAAAATTTTATCTACTTTTCGTCCCTACAAAACTATAATGTGCTATTATTTGGCCTACAAAACTATAATGTGCTATTATTTGGCTTGAAATTAAGTTCAAATTTATTCATTCATAATGTTTCTCCACTAAAAATTGAACACACATGTCTGAAGAAATTTGAACCTACTTTTTTTTTTCTCTCTCTGACCCGATGATCCCAAAGTGGACATGTGTATAATGTTTGAACCTACTTTAATAATTGATATAAGATACTACAAAGATCACTTTAAAAAAAATTATGTTTAAGTACCCATTTTTGGGGTTTTTTTCCGTGGGTGTGCGAGTGTCGTAAGATAATGGAGGACCACTATTTGTCATGTTTGGACGTCAAAGAATCTAAAAAAATTATTCCCGCTCCCCAGTTCCGTCAAATAGCACCTAAAAACAAAGCCAGAAAATCCAAAAAAATAGGAAAGAGACCCTTTTTCATGTTCAAGTACTCATGTTTGGGATTTTTTTCCGTGGGTGTGCGAGTGTCGTAAGACAATGGAGGGCCGCTATTTGTCATGTTTGGACGTCAAAGAACCCAAAAAAATTATTCTCGTTCCCCGGTTCCGTCAAATAGCACCTAAAAATAAAGCCAGAAAATCCAAAAAAAAATAGGAAAGAGACCCTTTTTCATGTTCAAGTACCCATGTTTGGGATTTTTTTCCGTGGGTGTGCAAGTGTCGTAAGACAATGGAGGGCCATTATTTCTTATGTTTGGACGTCAAAGAACCCAAAAAAATTATTCCCGTTCCCCGGTTCCGTCAAATAGCACCTAAAAATAAAGCCAGAAAATCCAAAAAAATAGGAAAGAGACCCTTTTCATGTTCAAGTACCCATGTTTGGGATTTTTTTCCGTGGGAGTGCGAGTGTCGTAAGACAATAGAGGGCCACTATTTGTCATTTTTGGACATCAAAGAACCCAAAAAAATTATTCCCGTTCCCCGGTTCCGTCAAATAACACCTAAAAACAAAGCCAGAAAATCCAAAAAAATAGGAAAGAGACCATTTTTCATGTTCAAATACCCATGTTTGGGATTTTTTTCCGTGGATGTGCGAGTGCCGTAAGACAATGGAGAGCCGCTATTTCTCATGTTTCAACGTCAAAGAACCCAAAAAGAATATTCCCGTTCCCCGGTTCCGTCAAATAACACCTAAAAACAAAGCCAGAAAATCCAAAAAAATAGGAAAGAGACCCTTTTTCATGTTCAAGTACCCATGTTTGGGATTTTTTTCGTGGGTGTGCGAGTGCCGTAAGACAATGGAGGGCCACTATTTCTCATGTTTCGACGTCAAAGAACCCAAAAAAATTATTCCCGTTCCCCGATTCCGTCAAATAACACCTAAAAAAAAGCCAGAAAATCCAAAAAAATAGGAATCCGACCCTTCTAACACTTAAAATAAATTATCTTTGGACCATTGAAACAACACATTGAACTTTATTATGAGATTTAAACTCGCTGTAAACAGATAAAGGTTACATCAACGAAAAAACAAAAAAATAAACATTGCATTCAGTTGTTTAGCGATGTCCCAGTGACCTCGTCTTCGATTTTCACAACATATTTAGTAAAGACAGCTAAAATTTCTATTGGTCCATATTTTTTCTAGTAGTTAGATTGTACTAACACCTTCAGCAGTTCTTCATTGGTCCTCTGCTCATTTATTTCATATTTTATAAGCGTATCTGAATACTCAAAGCGAGCTGGTTGGCAGAAAAACAATCGTTTTACCGTTTGTGATTCGTGAATTCCAAGAGGGGGAATCCCTTTAGGTGCAACTTGCTTTATTAAATTCTTCAGTTCATCGATGGTACATGTTGAAGGAATTTGAAATTTCTTAGGATTTTTTCCTGTGAACGCGCATCCAACAAATTTGTTCTGCGGTGGCATGTTCCATTTCCCGTTGTAATACAGGATCGCGTCATGAGTACGGGGCATAGTGCGTTGAAGTAAGTTTATTATTTCATCTGGTGTTCTTCCAACGGTGCATAATAACTCAATCGGACCAACACAAGAAAATTGATCATTACACATTAACATTGTGTTGACATCGTCATCATTTATCAATTTCATACACTGAAAGCGAATTTGGTTACCTGTATCGGTGAATGGCTTGCGGTAGTGAATTTCATCCAAAAATTGTTTGTTGGATAGTTGAAGGGTATTGTGTATTCTGATTTTTAGGCTTGCAAAATCACAGCTGTTTGGTACTCGAATGGGCACCGGAGTTGAAGTTTGGAAGTAAACGCCAGTATCATTGTGAATAATTGATCCATTTGGAAAAATGAAAGCCAACCTTGAGTTGACAATCGTCCGACTGCTAGTTTCTCCTAAAAATTTCATACTTTGTGTATCAATTGGGAGACTATTTGAAAGCAAGATAATGTGTGATTTATTAGCCGTGTCTGCTATATATATAGATGGTTGTGACCGAGCGATTGCTTCATTTTGTTTACAAAAAAATAGACACGCGTGAACATGTTTCGTGTTTACGTTTCATTCAGAATGTGTAGTCAAGTCAGTCAATGTGTTGTCGCGCTCAAACTTTAATACGCATGCATGTCATTATGTGTTGTCAATTATGACAATGATGTATGCTACACGCGTAAATGATTTTTGTTGGACCAACAATTTTTTTGCTTAACCAAACGAGTACTTAATAATATTAATTGGTTAGTAATGGGTTACAACAAATTATATCGCATAATGAATACAATTACATAAACAATGCATGTTTAGTCTTCATTTAGGTCGACATAGTGTCTTTTGAATGACATCAAGCTTGTGTATTGTTGCATTCTACTAATATATGGAGTTGTCCACTGCTTTACCTGAGAATAACAATTGCTTGACCACAACAACGCTGGAGGCGGTAAGGGACAATGGTCTTTCAAATAAACCCGTTGTACATGAACAAAGATTATATCATGCGGTGGCCGTGTCAAATGAACCAGCGAAGTCATTGCATAATTGTCATACTAACTATATTCAATGCACATGAACAAAATGATTTCCAAACACGTGACCAACACATATCATGCGGTGCCCAGAAGAATTAGGTGATGGTTGACTTCTAAGAGGAAAAAATGTCATGCTTTGTTGTTGGGACAACGATACAAGAATTATGTTATACCGTGATGCAATCACATATCCCATCTCCGTTATATCCATCCACTTGTCTACACTAACCCGAATCAAACCAAACATACACATGTAAGTAATTTAAAGTTTGTTATTAAAAAAATTAACCTAAAAACATACCTTCGAAAACCCATCAACAGGTAGGGACAACTTTAATTGTTCAAATCTCTCTGTGCCACCGAAGAGGTTCATGTACTCATGCGACCACCTGCCAAGTTCTTTAATCAATTCATTACGCACTAATGGCCACGAATCTTCCCCCATACCTAATAAAGCGGCAATGGACCGATATCCACAGTTATCGTCCGCTTTCACATCCACAACGTCACGAATGAAACCTTGAATGAATGGCGCAAATTGATCCAACATCAGGATGATCATTGTTGGCTGAGGCGGTATAGAACATGATGCACTACGTTTGACTGGAGAATTGCTGCTTTGAACAGAATGAAAAGCATCAACATACTCCCAGTAAGACAGATCACGCTTTGTGGATCTTTGACTTATTTTCGTCGGTTTCTTCGGTGCACCTTTAGTGTTGACCTTTGACGGAGGAGGGCACATAGAGTTATGATCAGGGTATGCAATTTCTCGGAGTTTACTCTTCAGAGTTACTTTGCCAGACACATCAAGTTCATCAAACCTTTTAGATATGGTCTCTATCTCTTCCTTGATGTTGACTTCCGTCTCACATAACCCTTGGTCTGAAATGCAAAGTCTCCTCCAGAAAATATGGACTGACTCCAATGGGATGCTGCCAGCAGTATACCTAGAAAGCTCACATGCACAAGGAAGATCGTGTGTGGTTCTCATCACACAACCACAAGAAGATGGATTGTTGCCGAGATAACGTAGACGGTCAACCTCAGAAGCAATTTGATTTAAAGCGTCCCTCGAAACCATCCCAAGAAGCCTCTTGTATAAGGTTTTTTTATATACATGCCCAACCACATGCGTACTGGTTTCAAAGGATGCTTTAATTTTGATGTGTTGCAGCGTGATCATGTTGTTCATGGCATCCCAAACACTACATAGGTCTCCAACGTTATTTTGTAGTACTCTTTTGAGAGCCCAATGAGCTGATTCAACCCTCATTTAAAATACACAACAAACATGAAAATATACAACAATTAAATACCATTTATTACTAATCCTTACTAACAAATAAAATCAGTTCTTAATACCTGTTTGTTGTTGTGTTGTCTAGGTGCATGACCTTATTCATCCATGTTGTAATAAATTTTTCCTTGTGGGGGATAATCCATGTGTCGTTAACATAGTCAGTGAACATCGGCCAAGGCGAACAAACAACTTGAAACTTCTGAAGTGACTCATGGAACTGGTGTTCGGACGGACTATCAACCAAAGTACCCCAGTTATCCATTACATAGTCCCACGCATTTTTTTCACCGATTAAAGATTTGCACTTCGCCTTCACATTCTTATCGATATGAGACCTGTACAACAAATTTGTACACTCGGGGAACACAGTTTTCACTGCATTCATTAGTGCTAGGTCTCTATCAGTGACAATAACAACAGGGAGGCGATCGTTTCTTAAAAATAGGCCTCGAAATCGTTCCAAAGCCCATACAATATTATTAACACGCTTAGCCTCCAGATATGCAAACCCAGCAGAGAATGTCATCGCCGTTGGTGTCACTCCAACAAAGTCAAGTAGTGGGAGTCTGTACTTGTTTGTTTTGTAGATACTGTCTATAAAAAACACCAGATGACATGCATTGCATAACTTTACTGCATCTGGGTGACACCAAAACAGATCACGCACCACAACTTCATCCTTCAATCTATGCCAATGAATGTATTGATAACGTTTGAGAAGCTTCATCAGATGCTGCATTTCGGTATCAGCTCCTCTTATTGAAGAACGATATGCACTTCTTGCATTGTAAATTTGCTTTATCGTGGTGCAACTGTTGGCATTGTGTTCCTTCAACGTTAGCAAGATGTTTTTTGGTTTCACCATCGACTTTGTCATATCAACAATAATTTTCTTTTCATCCTTAGTCAATCGCCTAGCGTATGGATGTCCAACTAAGGACTTGGCCAATTCATGATTGTGAATCCCACAAATCAACTTTACCATCCAACCTTCCCCTCCATGCACTAGTTTCCCACGAACCCTGAAAGGACAACCACATTTCCTACTCCCAGTGTCTTTTCTAACGAATTCTTTATTCCTACACTTGTACGTACCACTCCTTTCACACCCAATTAAGACAAATGAACTTCTTCCTCTGCTACCGGTCTCTGTGTCAGACCTCATAATCACTGCAACAAATCCATTTTCATGGGCAACTGTTCGAGCCCATTGCAAAACATCATCTCGAGTACCAAATACCTACAACGCAACCCAAACATATTAATTTTTATACAAAACATCAATTCAACCAAATGACTCAAATTATCTATGATTACCTGAGACGTATTAAAAGCATTTGAACAATCCACATGTGGTTCATTCACCCCACATTCTTCTTCATTATCATAATCATAATCCATATGAACTTCTTGTGACATCGCATAGTCATACCTCCAATGATCTTCGTCCATCTTAAGGACATATGCATCATACACAAGTACATTCAAATTATCATATAACCACATCCAAAAATTTACTACACATTAAATAACAAACATATTAACAGGACATATGCATCATACAGAAGTATGTTCAAATTATCATATAACCACATCCACAAATTGACTACATATTAACTAACAAACATATTAACAACTAATACAAATATATTCTAAATTTATAACTACGTTATTTACTTAAACTAAACTTAACACTATAATAAACAACTAACAAAACATTTTTCTACTACAACAAAATACAATTATGTTACCTAAATCATTTAATATTATACCAAATCATTATAACTAATTAAACCAATAATCCACAATTGAATATATATATATATATATATATATATATATATATATATATATATATATAAATTTTAAAACAAAAATAAAAAAATTTGTTAATAATGTAACATTCCGAAAGAAGTTCTTCCGGAAGAAGGCCCATTCCGGAAGAAGTAGTTCCGGAAGTGTTTTCCGAAATAACTTCTTCCAGAATGGGCCTTAGTAACTTCCGGAAGAAGTTCTTCCGGAAATCCAACATTCTCATTCCAGAACTTCTTCCTCCTCTACTTAAAATTTCTTCCGGAAATAGCTTTTTACTATTTTTCTTCTCTAAAAACTAGTTAGAAAACGCAAAAAATACTCATAAATGCGTACCTCCGACGAAATAGGAAGACCAACGACTAACAAAACTTCAAATACGGAACACCTGCTTCACGGGACCACCAAATCTTCAAATACGGAACACCTACTTCACGGGACCACCAAATCTTCAAAGCTTTTTACGGAAGGATAGCAACAGCAAGAAAAGGATAGCAACGAAGGATGCAGGTGAAATGGAAGGAATGGAAGCGTGTAAACAGAAAAGGAAGCGCAGTAAATTTAAAGAAAACTACACAGGGGCAAAATCGTCATTACATATGCATTAAATATTATTTTATTTTTACTTATTATTATAAAATGAAATTTATTTTTACTTGACATTGTTATAAAATAATAATTATTTTTTTATTATATATTAACTTTTGTAATACAAATTAAATGTTATCATAATAAATATTTTATATTTTTAATAAAATATACGAATTAATTAATTTTTATGATTTAAATCATACTAAATTGTCACACAAATTAATATTTACATTTACATGCGCGTAAAAAAGAAATTACAAATATTAGTCATAATTATATTCACTAATTATTTATGTATAATACTATTATTTATTTTATAACTTAATTTATTCATTAAAATTAAATAATTACAAAAAATACCATTTTTAAAAAAAAAACAATTTTCGGAATACCCTTCTTTCGGAAGAGGAAGGTTGTTTTCCGGAAGAACCTTCTTCTAGAAACATTACGGATGATGTTCTTCCAGAATCCCAAAATCTTCTTCCGGAAGAAGGTTCTTCCGAAAAAAGTCTTTGCGGAAGGACATTTTCGCTCATTCACTGTTTGCTGGGTGCCCCAATAATATTGCTGGGTGCACATAGCAACTCCCGTTGAGGTGTGGTGGCTGATTCTTGTCATTTTGACCGAATTTATCCATCACAAATTAAATTCTTGCATATCTTTTTTTTATGAAGATTTTTAAATTTAATCAAACCTAATTCCGAGTTAAAAAGTCACATTTTAATTTTACCAAAATGACAAATAGTAAAAAAAAATTGAATGACTAAAAACAAATTTTAAATCTTTTATAAGAACAAAAATCATATTTTAACAAGAACCCGTGAAAGTGTTCGATACTCGATAGTTACAAAGAATTGTTTTTGCACATGCATGGAAGAAGATAAACTCAACTGATACTCAAGGGAACCAAAATAATAAATATCAGATGTCAATCACTTATTTACAACAATCAGCTGATAACCTCACGGGCCTGTGCGGCCAATTTAATGAAATTACCAACAGATTTAATTCATAAGTTTTTGAAGACAAAGTAATTTAAAAATTTAAGTGTAGTTAATTCAAAAGATTAACCCAATCCAGTTCTCTGCCACTCCACAGTTCAATATTAAGTTACGAATTTGCCTTCCACCAAAAGGAAGGATCTCTACGGTTGAAAAATTATTGGTATCAAGTGTCAACCAAAGACCCAATCACTAGAATTATAGTCTAAAACGGAAGCTACGCTAGAAACTACGTATTTGCGTCCAACTATCCAAATAATATACCCAAATGGAGAATTATGAACTCAAATAAAAAAGTCACCATTTACTATATATGATCTAGGGTATAAGCATCTAAAAAATCTAGAATCCCATTTTCACTAGCGCATTAGAAGCTTAGCTATTGTTTCATACTGCATCCAGTCCTTAGTACATACAAGGGCCTCCACTGTCTCTGGCCGCAAGGAACTCCTATACTCATCCATTTCTTTGCTTTTTGAATAAAACACAGAATCAGGAGCAACAGTAGAGACCGGAATAGATAATATATCCCGGGCCATCTTGGAAACAGTAGGGTACTTGATTTTGTTTAGCTTCCACCAACCTAATACATCAAAGTCTGGTACGCGTGGTAACAGTGATTTTTCAAGATACTGATCTAGCTCAGATTTCGTCTGTTGGCTACTGGTTTCCATGATGTAGGCATCAAAATCTTTAAGACCATTATCTGACAACACAGCACCTCCTGGGAATTCCTCCATCATATTGTGGTTTCCAACACTTCCATTTTCAGCATACGCTAGTGTTAGTGGTAGGGGATTGGTTACATACTCATGAAACAGCTCGTGAATTCCATCATCCACAATCCTGATAAAGAAATGAGCATCCTCACCATAGATTTTTGCGAAACTGAACTCCACAAGCTTCATCTTAAAACGAGGATCCATAACTACTGCAAGCGCTAAAACCAGACTACACTCTCTCCAGTACTCATCAATCTTTTCACTCAATTTAATTAAGGCTGCTAATGAAGGGGTCTTCAGTCGTAACTGCACGGGCTGCATCTAACTGCAATTTCCAAACTTCGTGAAAGAAGGTAATAGTAGTGGGATGAGTTGTTGTAGTAAGAATGTTTGCTGCATCAAAAAGAAGCTTCAAGTAGCTACAGAGGGTCTCAACCAGCTTCCAATCTTGCATAGATGGAGCTCCCTTGTAATCAGGATCAGAAGTGTCCAAACAAGAAAAAACTGTCTTTAGCTCTGAAGCTGCCACAAGCATTTGATATGACGTATTCCAATGAATTTGGTCATCAATAAAAAGGCTCATTTCACTAGGAACCTGAAGATGCTGCTTCAGCTCCAAGAATTTTTCCGCATGTAATTCTGAAGTCTTCACGTATTTTACACTATCATGGATTTTATTGATCAAGTCTTGTGCTGAACCCAACAAATCCTTTGCAACACTGCTTAAAGTACAGGCAATTCAATTACCAACTAGCAACTGACCATTGAGGATAAGTGGATTCTTCACTGAGAGTAATGGTCTGAGATTTTCAAGGGCAACATTACTCAGTGCTTTATTGCAAGTGACAGAAAACAACCTACCCTCCAACCCCCAATCAGAAAGGCAAACAGCTACAGCATGGGTGAGTGCAGAATCTGAATCAGGAAATGGTTCCATCACAACATTGAGAATTCGCCTCTGCAACTTCCAATCATGATCAACAAAATGTCCTGTGATAAATACATAACCTAAAGATAGACTAGATGTCCAGGTATCCAGTGTCAAACAAACACGTCCATGTAATCCATCAATACACTTCAAAAGATGTTGCTTTTCCATCAGATAAGTCGCAACACAATCTCCCTGGATAGAGTTAAAGGTCTCCCTTTTGAACTGGGGCTGCAGATTTTGGACAAATGCAACAAATCCCAGATGCTCAACTATGTGAAGGGGGTAATCATGCATAATGATCATCCTAGCAATGTCATTGCGGCCTTGATCTTGATCAAAAATGACGTAAGGTGTACTAGGGGATCTATATTGTCTTTTACGTGTAGCGCTAGCATCTCCAGCCCCACTTGCCCTAGTTCGTGCAATATATGGGGTCAACTGATTATGGTCATGGTTGCGTAAAAGAGCTGAGCAGATCCCCTTGGCCACGTGGCTTTTGAGATGGCTGGTGCCAGCAACTTTTGAACCTGTACTATAGGCAAAAGTTTGAGCGCATCGCTTGCAGCGTGCCCTTCTACATTCAGGACTAACTGCTTCAATTGTGAAGTGTTCCCAGACTATAGACCTCTTTATCCTTCGCTTAATAGGCTGTGTTTCTGGGACACAATCCTCATTGTTCAGCGGTGTCTCAGCATTTATTATCTCACAGCTGGGTATGGCATCAGAAAAGGTCATTTCATAGTTTGCTTGAGAATTGACTATCTGATTGTGGTGCATTGTTTCAGTATTTTCCAGCTCATAATGAGACAGCATTTGGGAATCGGCCAGCTGATCATGGGACAATGCTTCATAGTTAGATAGCTGATTGAGGGATAACGCCTCAGAATGGTTTGGATGATTATTGGGCAATGTTTCATAATGACTAAGATGATTATGATACATTACTTTAATGTCTGAAAGATGAGTATCTGTCAGTGGTTCAGAATAAGGTAGCGGTTCTGAATGAGGCAGTGATTCAGATTGAGGCAGCTGATCTTCAGGAATCATATGGAGATTTGTGAGTTGATTATCAGGACCAGTTTCAGAATGGGAGAGCAGATTGTTATGATTCCTTGTGTGATTGGCCAACTCATTTTTAGGCAGAGCTTCAGACATGACCCAATCATTGCATGTCTGAGTTTTAAGGGCGTCACTGTCGGGCAGCATCTCAGACATGACCACCTCATTGCTTTGCTGAGTCTCATACATGATCCCCTCATTGCCTTGCACAGTTTCAGACATAACAACCTCATCACTGTGTTGTGTTTCAGATACCAGCACATCATTACTAGTATGTGTTTCAGAATTACTGACATTAATATGGTTTGGCAATGCCTCAGTATTCACCTGCTGGTTGCTGGGTTGAGAAGCCTTCATATCAAGAGGTGCTTCAGAACTAACCAATTGACTGTTCGACAAATCTTCAGAGTTGGCTGATTGATTGGTGGGTAGTGCCTTAGAATCAACTGTCTGACTGCTCCGTGAGGCCTCAGCATTGTCTGGTTGGTTGTTGGTTAGTAATTCACAATTCTCTGGATGATGGCCATTCATAGGTTCTTCAGAGTTGCCCAAACATTGGTTGGGTAATGCCACCACTGCTTCACCATTAATAACAGGAAGTTCCTTGTTGGGCAGTGTTTCCGAATTGGACAGATCTTTGTTCAGCTCAGCATCAGTACCTGGCAGCATTTCAGACTCTGCTAGATCTTTGTCGGGCTGAGCATCAGTACCAACAACAACAACTGGATCCTTTTTCATATCAGAATTCACCACCACTCTGTCATCTTCGAGGGTATCAACCATCCTGCCTCACACCTGGACGAAAAAAGATACTAATTAATTAATTAATGGTGAATTACAATCGAGAAACATTTGCCAGAAATACAGATACAGTAGTATACATCAGAAAGAAAAACACTTACATGTTTCTAACATCAGATATCAATTCAAAATACACATGATTCAGACAATCACAGACATTTATATTACATTAGTCTTATTCCACAAGGCAGTGCTATTATGCCTGACACTGTCTAAACATTAAAAAAAATTGTTGACTTATAACGATAACAATTCCAACAAGGTTATTTTTCCGGTGTACAATGACCGCAATGAGGATCAAACCCTAGTGGGTTTTAACAATTCCCATGAAGCACTAAAACAGAGCCCACACCTCAAAACTACTAAACCAGTTCTTAATTAAGTTAGCAATGGTAGAACCATAAACACAAAAAAAATAAAAAATAAAAACAAGAAAATTTATATTAATAATCGCAACCCAGGGGTCGATGATGGTTGCAGATCACTCAAACCCTCACGGTTTGCTCTTCTTTTCTTTTCTTTTCTTTTCTTTTCTTTTTTTAATAATTATGAAAATCAGGGGGAAAAAAAAGAGGAACACAAAAGAATGGGGGAAGGGGTTTTACCAGGTGTTACAGGGGAAAGTAACGGCGAGGGTGTTGCTAGGTGCACCCAGCAATTGAATGAACTTTCAAAAATACTCTTCATTTAAAAAATAAAAGTTAATATATTTTAAAAAAAAAACATTTTCTTCTTCTTCCGTTTTAAAAAACGTTTTCTTCCGCGCTTTCCTTCTTCTCCCGTGCACCCAGCAACCTCCCCACAAGCTTCTTCTTCCGTGCTTTCGTTCTTCTCCTTCCAAAAAGGTTCGTCTTCTTCCTTCGTCTTTTGTGTATCAGATAGCAAGCTTCTTCTTCCGCGCTTTGAAATTTGGTTCCCTTCTTCTCCTCCACAGGTATTGGCATCCTCCATTGGCTAGCTTTGTTCGTTTCTTCCGCCATCCAGGTTAGTGTTCTAACCTCGTGTCTTCATTTGGAAGCGTTAATGGCCGTAGGATAGACGACATGAGTGATGTGTAGTGATGTGTGGTGGCTGAGGTTGAAGACGAAGGTTCTTCCGCGAGAAGAACCTTCTTTCGCGCATGTGGAAGGGGAAGTTGGATATTGTAGCGAAAGAAGGAGTTCTTCCGCGGGCTCCTGCGGAAGAAAGGTGAAAAGGTTCTTCCGCGGGTTCCGGCAGAAGAAGGCGAAGAAGGTTCTTCCGCTGGATCCAGCGGAAGAAGGTTCCGCAGGCAACATGTTTTCCGCGGATCCCGCGGAAGAACCTGCAAAACCTTCTTCCGCATGCAACTTTTCCTGGTCGCGGAAGAACCTGCGGAACCTTCTTCCGCAGGCTACCTATCATTCTCGCGGAAGAACATGCGAAACTTCTTCCACGGACCATGTTTTGCTATTTTTTGTTTTTTTCTTGAAAATTTTGTCTGAACCACCAATTTATTAATATTAGTAATTATTATTTTTAATTTATTTGCTATTACAAAGTGTATATGGTATTTAACTTACACAAACTCCCTAATTTTGATGCATCACCTATTGTATTTTGCTTTCATTTGGTTAGGATGTCTAAATTGAATTGTTATTTGTTGTCATTTGGTTAGGATGTCTAAATGACTGTATACACTACATAAATTATGTGGATTAGTTAGGATTTTTTTTCCCTGAGAATGAGAGGGTTAAGAAAAAAAAACAAGGTAAGTTAGGATACTAATATGCAACTATTAGACTACTGTTAGACTTGTAATTAAGAACAAATATGAGACAAGAAAACAAAGTTCCTGTGTTACTCTGTTTCTAAATTTATTTTGATATTGAAAAGAAATTTGTCTAATCTAATCTAATCTAATAGCCTGCAACTTGTCAATTACAATGGGAATTCTTTTGATATTGAAAACAAATTTGTCTAATCTGATACCTACACAATCTAAGCAATGTTATAAGCATGGCAATTCAAAGCTGATACCATATGACCGAAAATTGAATGAACTTAAACTCCTCTGCCATCAATCTGCTGCTCTCCATCTCTTTTATGTAAATGCTTCCTCTTTTTTTTTCTTTTTTCTTTTTTTGTCAAAAGATCAATTGATCATTCACTAAAAATGTATAACGACACTTACACAATCATAGTTTATGCTAATGAGAGTGCTACAATCAAGCACGCATTCACACTGAATGCTAACAAGATAGCAATCTTGAAAATACAAAACCAAAGAACAGAAACATATAAAATACACATTTCCCTTAACTAAAGAAACCTAGAAAGTGCCATGAGCTTTTTTCTTTTCTTTGAAATTCCTTCTGAACATGCACGCGCTCCACAATATCATATAAATTAAGACAACTTAAATCCAATCTCTAATTGTTAGACCAACTGCAATATGGAACTCAAACTTCTTCACTGAAAACAATAAAAATGTTAGATAGAGATAAAACAGTGGGAATTTTTTTAAGTGATCCTCTAGGCCGTTTTTTCCCCCCTTCGGATCTGCTCATGATTTGAACCACTCATCATTCATCTTGGGCTTTGTGTTACTAATGAGAGAAGGGTAAGTGTTAATCCTGTTGGAGCTGTAAAAAGAATTTAAACATGATCCAAACAGAAACCAAAAATTCTGCCTATTATTTTTCCCTTGGAAGTAAATATTATAATGTTTGATTTGATTATTCCCTTGGAAGCAAACAATTTCATTATTCAATTTCAGCTTTTAGGAGAATTGTGTCTCCTAAATTCTTTGTCCTATTTTCAAAATACTAAACCAAAAAACAAAAAGCATGCCTTCATTATACATGTCCCTCATAATGAAGCATAATGTCACAGATATCATAAATGAGAATGTCACACTTATCATGAGAACATCATGTCCAATAAACATTGAAAACTTAATTTGACCAAATTAGTAAGAAACATACAAAACATGTGTTTGAACAAATTTGTAATGACAAAGCTTTGTTACCAATTATTTGAATATTTAATTTGACCGAAAAAAATAAATGTTCTTCATGATTTCATATCATGGTTAGAACACAAGGTTTAGGTCGTGCGTTAGGAGCTGGTAGAGGTAGAGGCATTAGTGAGGATGCGCATGAGGTTGATGTTCCTCGGTGTTGCAGACCTACTGCTTCAGCACGTAGGCAACGGGTTCGTCTGCGTGAGGACGCCACAAAGAGACCTGAGGATGTGCCTCAGTTGCATGAGGATGTTCCTCATGTGTCTGATGCCACCCCAGAGATGACAGGCACCGCCGATGCTGTTCAGACAGAGGGAGTGGCTACTGATGGGAGCTTGGGGTCACCTGCTGCAGATGAGGGTTTCCCGGGTGAACCACGCGACCCATCGATTTTGACTGATTTTGCTGAGCATGTCGCACACAGCATCTGGAGTGGACAGGTACGTAGTTTTTAATGTCGACTAATTACATAAAAATTATTTATAGTTGGATTGTTTTTTATATACACATTATTATAAATTGTTATTCAATTTAGGAACGACCCGATCTGAAGTTGGTCTCCCACGGTAGAAAAGTAGATAAAATTGGGAGACCAGTGCCTAAGATTGAAGGGTTGATTGCTGGCACCGGATTGAGTCCACTGATTAGGTGTTCTGTTATCACCACTGGTCCTGGACTCATATCCACCTTCGTCGAGAGGTGGCATCGCGAGACTAGCACGTTCCACCTGCCAGTAGGCGAGTTGACGATCACGTTGGATGACGTGGCGTCACTCCTACACCTTCCCATCACTGGCGCGTTGCATACGTTCGAGCCGCTTGTTACTTCAGACGCTTGAGGTCAATCATGAGGAGGCTACATTTGAGACCCGACAGGCTGGTGGGCCTCATGTCCGGTTGGGGTGGCTTCAGGACTTGTATGAGAGCCAGTGCAGGGCCAGACGATGGGTTGTAGCAGCCCGCACGTATCTACTCCACTTGGTGAGTTGCACTCTTTTTGCCAACAGGAGTTCAACCCATGTACATGTCGTGTACTTGGAGGCTTTCAGGGACCTGGCCCAGGCAGGGGGATTCGCCTGGGGAGCGGCTGCATTAGTCCACATGTACGAGCATCTGAACGACGCATCGCAGGCCTCTACACGGCAGCTGGGCGGTTATATTACACTTCTCCAGGTACGTATTATCACTGATAATTTAAATTGAAGTAGCATTGAATCTCTTTTTTTTTATTGATGTTGACTATGTGTTTGTAGTGCTGGATATATGAGCACTTTCCTACAGTGCATACATCCGTCGTTCATGATGCTTATGATGAGGGGAGCCCACGGGCTTATAGGTGGCTTACGGGTAAGGCTCATATGACGGGGATCAAGGGAGCCCCGTATCAGAGACGTTTGGATGCCCTGACTGTGACTGACGTGTGCTGGATGCCCTATGGTGAGCACCGGGGAGTCAGGGCCTTTGACTTGATATCGTCGTACACCGGCCAGCTTATATGGGGTCAGATTGTGGTGTACGTTCGACCTGAGCGGGTTCTTCGACAGTTTGGCTACCTTCAGACAATCCCTCCGCCGCCGATTTGTGATTCTTTGACGGGTGATGATGTAGATGATCGGTGACTGTATTTTTCAGACCATTTGGTGCCTTTAGGGGAGCTCTGTGTAGTTCCTGGACAGGTGGCGCTAGACTACATGGAGTGGTTTTTTCAGATATCGCACCCATTCGTCACGCGGACTGAGGAGATTGCTGCGTCGAGACATCCGCCTCCCCCTCATCATGGGGAGTTCGTCGAGCCACCCATCCCCGAGGTTTCAGTCGCGACCGATCTCCCTACGCATTCAGTGGTAAGCATGACTTATGTAGTTTTTCATAATTTAAATTTTTTTAAAATGTGATACTCACTTTGTTATTTTGACTATGACAACTTCACTGCGAAGGATGTCAGGGGATGGCTCAGGATTTAGGAGCGATTGCTGAGGATTTGGAGCGGGTCATCAACCTCAGGATGGTCACTGAGGGCACTGACTTACATGACATCATGACTCGTTGTCTGAGGAGAGTTAGAGGTGACGCCGCAGATGGAAGTCTTAGGCCGCGCCAGAGACACCGCATAGATTAGGATTTATATTTTTATTGTACTTAAATTATTAATTTTTTTGTATTTGTTTATGTATGTCATAAAACACATTTACTTACATCATTTATGATTTATGTTTGTCTCTCTATAAATATATGGTTTGAAATTTAAATATAAACCACACACATGAGTCACATTTATAATGGTATTTGAATATATAAAATAAAGAAGATAAAATAATTTAACAAGGAGATAATATTAGGAAAAGAAAAAAAATTGTCATGTTGAAAATAATATGTTATTCCATTCATTCAAATATGGAAATAAAAAATAAAAATTATGACATGACAATTTTATTAAAGAAAAAAGTATGTAAAATAAACTTATTTTCATGTTGGAAAAAATATGTTAAAGTAATACAATGTTATGGTCACTAAGAAACTTTAAAAAAATAATCAAAACATGTCTATTTTTTTGTTTTCAGTACATCTGGTTTTTTTAGAAGAAAAATTGATGAAAAACATTTTGAAAGTGAGGTAAAATTAATTTATCCAAATTTTGGTCAAATTTGCTTTGTTATTAAAATTTAATTTGTAATTTAAATGTTAAAATTTATAACTATTCTGAAATTATATATTTTAACCATATATATACGTACAGTAAAGAATAAAAAAATTGGTTTTGGGTCCTTTAGAAACATGCCTAAGTATCCCTGTTCGGGCTTTTTTTTAAATTATGTGGGAGCCGCTTGAGACTGTCCAGGGCCTTTATTTGACATGTTTGCACATCAAGGAACAAAAAAAAAAAAAGCAGCGTCCCGTTTCATCGAATCGCACCTCAAACCGAGGCACCAAAAATAAAAAAAGTTGGTTTTCGGCCTATTAGAAACATATAACTAGCATTCAGTTCAACACAAATATAACAATTTGACACACTAACACTTGTTCACGGAACAATTCATTAATTGCATGAACATAAATCCAATGTAAATATAGATACATAAATATTACAAGTTCAATGTCCGCTTAGGTCTACATGCGTTGTAATAATTGTCATTAGGCTTAAGTATTGCTGCATTCTACCTACATATGCAGTTGGCCATTGTTTTGCCTCCAGATACGCATTGCTTGACCACAACAATGCCATAGACGGTAAGGGACAATGATCTTTCAGATAAACCTGTTGTAAGTGAAATTACAACAATAAGTTAAACAAACAAACCAACTCATTCAATAATTGAAATTATTTGAGTAAACGAATTTTCAATGGACCTAAACAAAATGACTGCCAAACACATGACCGACGCATATTATGCGGTGCGCAGCAGAATCGGTCGGTGGTCGACTTCTGAGAGGAAAATATGTGAAGCTCTGTTGTCGTGACAACAATACAAGGATTACATTATATCTTGACGCAATTACATATCCCATATCCGTTATATCCATCCATTTGTCCATACTAACCTAAATCACATAACAAATACACGTGTCAATCATGTAAACATTACTTATGTAAATAAAAAGCATAAAACACATACCTTGGATAACCCATCCACATGTAGGGACAACCTCAGTTGTTCATATCTCTCCATGCCACCAAAGATCTTTATGTATTTTTGTGACCATTTGCCAAGTTCTTTAATCAATTCGTTACGCATCATGGCCCAACACTCTTCTCCCATACCTAACAAAGCAGAAATTGACCGATATCCACCATTACCATCCGTTTTCACATCAACAACATCCTCAATAAAACCTTGCATAAATGGCGGAAATTAATCCAACATAGGGATCATCCTTGCTGGCTTCGGTGGTTCAAAAGATGATGCACTGGGTCTGACTAAGGTGTTGTTGTTTTGAACCGAATGATAAGCATCAACATACTCCCAATAAAATGGATCACGCTTTGTCAATCTTTCGCTTGTTTTCATTACCCTTTTCGGGGCACCTTTCGTCTTAACCTTTGTTGGAGGAGGGCACATAGAGGTCTCATCGGGAAACGCAAATTCTCAGAGTTTACTCTTGAAAGTAACTTTCCCACAAACATCAAGTTCCTTGAATCTTTTATGTATTCTATCAATCTCTTCCTTGATGCTCACTTCGGCCTCACATAGCCCCTGGTCTAAAAAATTAAGTCTCCTCTAGTACATATGGACTGCATCCAGTGGGATGATGCCACCATCTTACCTTTGTAGCTCGCATGCACAAGGAAGACCTAGCGTGGTTCTTAAGACACACCCACAAGAAGACAAATTGTTTTTCAAATGACGTACGCGCTCAAACTTAACTGAAATTTCATTTAAAGCGTACCTTGACACCATTCCCAGAAGCCTCTTGTATATGATTTTCTTAAAAACATGACCAACGACATGCGTACTTGTTTCGAATGATGCTCTAATTTCAGTGTGTTGCAGCATCATCATATTGTTCATTGCATCCCAAACACTACAGAGGTCTTCAACGCTATTCTGTAATATCATTTTCAAAGACCAATGAGCAGATTCAACCCTACATTTAAAACACACAACAGAGAAGACAAATTAATAACAATAATGTTCCAACCAATCATTAAAAGAAACTTGACTAAAATAATAAAACATTTAAATACCTATTTGTTGTTGTGTTGCCTAGGTGCATCACCTTATTAGTCAATGAACATTGGCCACGGGGAACACGCTACTTGAAACCTTTGAAGGTGCTCAGGGAACTCCTGTTCCGAAGGACAATCTACCAGGTTACCCCAGCTATCCATTACGTAGTCCCAGTCATTCTTCTGACCAATTAGCGATTTACACTTTGTCTTCACATTCTTGTCTATGTGAAACTTGCACAACAAATTCGTACACTCCGGAAACACAACTTTCACAGCATTCATCAGGGCTAGGTCTCTGTCTGTGTCAATAACAACAGGAAGGCGATCGTTTCTTAAAAAAAGGCCTCGAAACCGTTCCAATGCCCATACAAGATTGTTCACGCGCTCACCCTCCAGATATGCAAACCTAGCAAAGAAAGTCATCCCGATTGGTGTCACCCCCATGATGGGAGCCTGTACCTATTTGTTTTGTAGGTACTGTTTATCAAAAAACAAGATGACATGCGTTACATAACTTAACTGCATCTGGGTGACACCAAAACAAATCACGCACCATATCTTCATCCTTCAATCTATGCCAATGAATGTATTGGTCACGTTCAAGGAGCCTCATTAGGTGTTGCATTTCAGTGTCATCTCCTCTGATTGAAGAACAATATGCACTTCTTGCATTGTAGATTTGTTTGATTGTGGTGCAACTGCTGCTGTTGTGCTCCTTCAACGTTAGCAGGGTGTTTCTTGGTTTCACATTCGACTTCGTCATATCAGTAATGATATTCTTCTCATCATCTGTCAATCTCCCAGTACATGGATGTCCAACTAAGGTCTTCGCCAATTCATGGTTGTGAATCCCACATATCAGCTTCACCGCCCAACCTTCATCTCCATGCACTGGTTTTCCACGAATCTTAAAGGGACAACCACATTTTCTAGTGCATGTGTCTCTTCTAACAAATTCTTTCTTCCTACCCTTGTACTTACCGCTCCTTTCATACCCAATTAACACAAAGGAAATTCTTCCTCTGCTACCAGTATATGTATCAGACCTCATAATTACTGCAATAAAACCATTTTCATGAGCAACCATCCAGGTCCGCTTCAAAACATCTTCTCGGGTTGCAAAGACCTAGGACACAACCATGACATATTAATTTTTACACAAATCATACATTAGACCAAACAATTAAAACTGATCGGCATGATTACCTGAGAAGTATTAAAAGCATCTGAACAATCAACATGTGTTTCATTCACACCACAATCTTCTTCATCTTGAAAATCCATATCAACTTCTTCGGACATCACACTGTAATATGCCCATTGATCTTCGACCATCTTAATACAAACTATAACTATCACCTGATTCAACATTCAACTAAATAATTTGAACAATACAGGAACCCAAAAAAATTTACAAACTATGAATATCAAACTAATTCAACATTTGACAACCTCACACAAATATTTAATCTACATATACATAACCAAATTCAACTTTTAATTACATAATTTCAAAATTATAACCTACAAAGCTCATTTAACCAAAAAATACTTCAACCTAGGCAAAAAAAATCCACACTTCAACCAACAAATATATTTTTATGTTTTTCATAAATTACAAATAGAATAAACCAAAATAACATTCAAAATAATCTTAAAACTAAAAAATCATAAAACGAATTACTCCACGGAAGAAGCCTTCTTCCGCTGTTGACATCACAACTGCGGAAGACAGCTTCTTCCATGAGTGCTCGCGGGTGTAATTTAAACAATGGAAGAAACCTTTTTCCGTGGAGTCTCGCGGAAGACGTCTTCCACGAGATTCCACGGAAGAAGTTTTTTTGTTCCGCAGTTGTAATGTCTTCGCCGGAAGAAAATTTCTTGGGTCGAATCTGAAACGCTTACACCATTCTACTACCAAAAATAAACAATCAACCACAGAAAAGCAGCTATGTACCTTAGTTGACAAATATCACACCAAAGCAGAGCATAAGCACAACCAGCACTAACAAAAATCGCACAACACATGCACCGGAATGGAGAAAACGCAAGAGAGAAAGCAGAAAGGAACCATGAAATAAAAAAAATAGCTTTTTATAAAAGAAAAACATACATGGGCATTTTTGGGTTTTTTAAAAATTGTTGGGTGCACCAGCAATGTTGCTGGGTGCCCCTAGCAATTGCCCAAAATAAAACCCAAAGATCTCACTCCGTCGGGCCCTGAAGCTCCGTTTTCGGGCTTCCTCTTCTATCGCCGTTAGAGTGTTGCTAGGTGCACCTAGCATTATTGCTGGTGCACCCAGCATTCTAACAAAATGGCAAAATTGCCCTTGCTTGTTTTTTCTCTTACGGATCAACGTACGGATCAACTTGATCCGTAAGAGGAAAAACAATAATTTATTAATTATACATTTAAATATATTTATTTTATAATATAATTTATACAGATATTTATTTTATTAATTATAATATATTTATAAATATTGATTTATTATAAATAATTAATTTTTTGTTTTCATTTCTACTATCCCCCTTTTGTTTTTTGTGCTTCAGACTTGTGTTCTTCGTCTTAGTTTTTAGTTGTTGAGGTATAAACATTGGCAGGTATTTAGAATTGTTTATTCTTTGCTGCCAGTGCTTCTCACTGTTATCGTTGGTAATATCGCTGTTACATTAATTAATTTGTTATATATAGTAATCTATTTTTTTAGTTGAGATTCTTGTAATTGAAAACGATTATGCAATACATGAATTCAAACAGTACATGTTTACTGAAAACAGCTAAAATTCAAACATAGTCGAACGAAATTAAATTCGCATCAAATACTACAACTAACTCATGCTAATTTTGCGACAAGGACAACTCGTCTTCCATTTGCGGTACATGTTTACTGAAAACAGCTAAAATTTCTATTGGCCCAATCTTTTTCCAGTAGTTAGACTCAATGAGCACCTTCATCACGTCCTCGTTGGTTTTTAGTTCAATTATTTCGAATTTTATAACTTTTTCTGAATGCTCATGGTGACTTGGTTTCCGAAAAAACAATCGCCTTACCATTTGTGTTTCATCAACACCATAAGGGGGAATCCCACGAGGCGCAACTTGCTTGATTAAATCCTTCAGTTCATCCATGGTACATCCGGTGGAAATGTCAAAGTTTTTGAGATTTTTTCCTATGAACGAGTAACCAACAAACTCATTTTGGCTTGACATGTTTCACCTCCCATTGTAATATAGCAGGGTATCATGAGTAGGGGTCATAGTAGCTTCAAGTAAGTTTAAAATACCAGCTGGGGTTCTAGCAATGCTACATAATAACTCAATTGGACCAACAAACGAAAATTCATGATTACACATTAACATTGTGTTAACATCAGCATCATCTTTCAGTTGCATACATTGAAACCGAAATTGATTACTTGTATACGTGAAAGGCTGCCGGTAGTAAATTTCAACCAAAAGTTGCTTGTCGGTTAGCTTAAGGGTATTGTGTATTCTGGTTTTTAACATTTGAAAATCACACCCGTTAGGTACTCGAATGGGAACTGGAGTGGAAGCTTGAAAGGAAACACCACTGTCGTTGTGAACAATGGATTCATTTGGAAAAATAAACCTAATGTGGAGTTCACAACTCTCTGACTGCTTGTCTCTCCCAAGAATTCCATAGTTTTTTGTAAGACTTGGGTTGATACTGAAACTTGTGCTTTCTTACAAGGTTAGGTTGTGCTATATATATAGATGAGTTTTAATATCAGTGCTGCATTTTTTAAAGATTGAAAATACGCATGCACATGTTTTCTGTATGTGTTGTCAACTACACAAATGACATGACACGCTTTAGCTTGCATCAGATCTGCATGTGTAGTCATGTTGTGCAGGGTCCTTTCACGCACTTTATGTTAATGCAGACAACAATTTATCATACACGGTTTTCCACAATGTGTAGTCAACTCAGACAACGATATATCATACATGCTTTTTTAGAATTAAGTAATAATTTTGTTGTGGACGTAACAAATAAATTACATGTTCAAAACGATCAGCCATTTATAAATTACATGTTCAATCATCATTTATGTCAACATAGTCTCTCTTGAACATCACGAAGCTCTTGTAATGCTGCATTCTGCTAATAAATGGAGTTGGCCATGACTTCGCCTGCAGATGACAATTGCTAGACCATAACAATGATACATGCGGTAAGGGACAATGTTCTTTTAAATAAACCTGTTGTGTATGTGAAAAAAATGTTAACTCAATCCTACAAAACTCATTGCATAATCATAAAAAAAAACACTTCATATCTACAATGTACCTCAACAAAATGATTATCATACATATGACCGATACAAATTATACGATGCAATGAAGAATTTGCCAGCGGTTAACTTCTAAGGGGAAAGAATATCATGCTTTGTTGTTTAGACAAGGATACAACGATTACGTTATACCTTTGATGCAATGACATGTCCCATGTTCGTTATATCCATCCACTTATCCGTTGTCACCTGAATAAAACAAATATACACGTCAAACTTAATTTCAAACTAAAGTCTTAAAAATCAAATACATAAATTACCTACCTTGGTTAACCCATCAACAAGTAGTGACATTCTTAATTCCTCAAATCTCTCCGTGCCACAAAAGAGCTTGATATAGTCTTATGAGAAATTGGCAAGTTCTTTAAGCAGATGGTTGCGGACCACCGACCAAGAGTCTTGACCCATACCTAATAAACTGGCAACCGACCGATATCCACAGTTACCATCAGCTTTGACATCAACAATCTTATCAATGAAGTCGTGCATAAATGGCTGAAACTGGTCCAACATGGGCATCATCGTTCTTCGATTCAGTTGCTCAGAGGATGATGTAGTACGCCTCACCGACGAATTGCTATTTTGTTGTGATTCAAAGGCATCTACATACTCCCAGTAAGATGGATCGCGCTTTGTTGACCTTGGGTTCCTGCTCGTAGTTTTCTTTGGTGCCCCCTTTGTGTTAACCTTTGCTGGAGAAGGAAGCATCGAATTCTGATCAGGGTGTGCAATTTCCCAAAGTTTAGTTCTTAGAGTAAACTTGCCACAAACATCAAGTTCTTCGAATTTTTGGTATATTGTTTCCATTACGTCCTTGATGCCCACCTCGGGCTCAGATAACCCTTGGTCTGAAAAACTGAGTCTCCTCCAGAACATATGGATTGAATCCAGTGGGATGCAACCACCAACATATTTGGATAGCTCACAAGCACAAGGAAGACCAAGCGTGATTCTCACCACGCAACCACAACTTGAGGGATTCTTGCCAGCATAGTCAACACGCTCTAATTCAGCAGCAATCTGATTTAAAGCATACCTTGAAACCATTCCAAGCAGCCTCCTGTATATGGTTTTTTGGAACACATGTCCAACGACATGTGTACTTGTTTCAAATGATGCTTTAATCTCTGTGTGCTGCAACGTAATCATGTTGTTCATGGCATCCCACACACTGCATAAGTCTCCAATGCTATTTTGTAACAGTTTTTTTAAAGACGAGTGAGCAGATTCAACCCTACATTTCAAATACACAA
Organism: Glycine max; assembly: GCF_000004515.6. Lineage (NCBI taxonomy): Eukaryota > Viridiplantae > Streptophyta > Magnoliopsida > Fabales > Fabaceae > Glycine > Glycine max. The sequence goes on from NC_038245.2 coordinate 38,528,622, forward strand.
ATAAAAATAAACATATACAATAATACAATTCCATAAATTTTTCGTACCTGTTTGTTGTTGTGTTTCCTAAGTGCATCACCTTATTAGTCCAGGCGGAAACAAATTTTTCCTTGTGTGGTATTATCCATGTTTCCTTGACATAGTCAACAAACATTGGCAAAGGTGCACAAGCTATTTCGAACTTCTTCAGACATTCATCAAACTGTTGTTCTGAAGGACAATCAGTCAGAGATCCCCAACAATCCATGATATAATCCCAAGCATTTTTTTGCGCAATTAGTGATTTACATTTGGCCTTCACATTCTTGTTTATGTGAAAGATGCACAACAAATTTGTGCATTCAGGGAATACATCCTTCACAGCATTCATCAATGTTTGGTCTCTGTCAGTGACAATAACTCTAGGGAGGGCATCACGCTTTTAAAAAAGGCCTCAGAAGCGTTGTAAAGCTTATACCAAATTATTAACGCGTTCACCCTCCACATATGCAAAACCGGCAGAGAATGTCATCCCAGTCGGTGTCACCCCAACAAAATCGAGCAATGGGAGTCTTTACCGATTTGTTTTGTAGGTGTTGTCTATCAAAAACACCAAATTACATACGTTGACTAACTTCACAGAATCAGGGTGACACCAAAAGATATCACGAACCACGTCTTCATCCTTTATTCTGTGCCAATGAATATATTGATCACGTTCAAGAAGTTTCATCAGATGTTGCATTTCAAGATCGCTTCCTCTTATGGAAGAACGGAATGCACTTCTTGCATTGTATATCTGTTTAATGGTCGTATAGCTATTGGCATTGTGTTCCTTCAGAGTTAGCAGAATGTTTCTTGGCTTCGCCATGGACTTCGTCATATCAGCAATAAGTGTTTTTTCAGCCTTAGCCAATCGCCCCGCATATAGATATCCAACTAATGACTTGGCCAATTCATGATTATGTACTCCACAAATCAACTTCACCATCCAGCTTTCTCCTCCAACCACTGGCTTGCAACGAAGCTTGAAGGGACACCCACATTTCCTAGTCCCAGTGTCTCTTCTGATAAATTCTTTTTTCCTACACCTATACTCGCCACTCTTTTCACAGCCAATTAACACAAACGTAGTCCTTCCTCTACTACCTGTGTTTATGTCTGACCTTAAAATCACCGCCACAAATCTGTTTTCATAAGCCACGGATCAAGCCCACCGCAAAACATCCCCTTGGCACTCAAACACCTACAAAATCCACATAATTTAAGTTTTCTACCAGTATTCATTTTATAAAATATGTGACAAACATTAACATTATAACCAGAGAAGTCTTGAACGCATCCAAACAATCAGCATGTGGTTCATTCGCACCACATGATTCTGTATTTTCACAATCCATATCCGCTCGTTCAGACATTATTTCATACATCCACTCATCTCCGTCCATCTAACCAAATCAAACAAAAAATGGTCATACAAAAAAATTAGTAATTTAAAAGAAAAAAAGGAAAATAAAAGCAAAAACAACAAATACCAAAAATAATACACTTACGGATCAACTTGATCAGGAAGTCATTCGTACGTCCACGACAGTCAAACCACCATCTGGGTACCTCGTTTGCCGCCACCGACCACCGCAACGCTCAACGTCGGTACCTTCACCTTCATCGCTACGCTCAACGCTGCTACCCCCACGAACCAGAGGCAATGCCGCACGAAAAAGAGAAAACGAGAAGCAAAACGTTTCTGAAAATGGAGGTAAACAACTTTTCTGGAAAAAAAAGTTACATTTTTTAGAAAGAAAGGGGCTAGGGGCAATTTTGGCATTTAAAAGCTTTGCTGGGTGCACCTAGCAACACTCGATGGTAAAATAGGGTTTTGGACTCAAAGGTCCATTACTATTATTTGTATATTTTAACTTTTATTAAAATAATTTACATTTTGGTTTGATTTTTAGGTCCATGTTTCTGTTTTCCCATTCCTTAGCCCTAGCCCTAGCCCTAGCCCACCCTGTTATCAATAAGAGAGAACGGTTGTGGTTGTTTTTATTTAATTATTTATGTTTTTGGTACTTTTGTTGCAGTTGGAGACCATACTCACTGAATGGGTGTGAATGAGGACCCACTCCAGCTTAAGAGAATTTTCAGCCCAATGGTATTTCCATGTTACACTTTGGGCACCTATGGCATTCTTGGTACACCCAGGAAAAATTTTTAAATTCTTATTATACCCCTCCCTTATAACTTCTTCTTCAGCGCTTTGCTTTTTAACGTTTGTTCATGAGAGCTTGTTGTTTTTTTTCCTTCACCTTTATTGTGTCGTGAGAGTTGTTTTGGTTCGAGTTGCTTGTTCGTTATTGTGTCCTCTTCGGTGAAGGTGCATTGCTTACGGTGGTTCGTGGGCAAGTGACAGTTGTAAGAGTGGTTGATTTGGCCATTAATGGTGAGGTAAGGTGTTCGATCTGGTTTTTTTGTGTTAAAATAATGGATTAATAATCCGTAAGTTGTATACAATGTATAGATTGATAATTCGTAAGTTTTATATAACTTATGGATTAGTAATCCGTAAGAACCTTACCGATTGTCAATTCGTATGGTACTTACAGATTGCTAATCCATAAAAATCTTACGGATTGTCAATCTGTATGATTCTTATGGATTGTCAATGCGTAAGTTCCTTTTAATTTGTTTTTAATTTTTAAAAATTTGTTTTATTGTGTAATTAAATAAAATTAGAATTGTTAATTTTAAAAAAATTAAATAGATATAGTTTGAATATTCATTTGAAAGTTGTAGTTTGTATAGTTTGAAAGTGATATGAATGTTAAAATAATTTATACTTTTAATTTAATTTAGTCGTTTGAACATAATTTTTTTTCCTTTTAAATTTAATGTATTAAATTATTAAATGCAACAAAAATGCGAAAATTATGCGATAGTATAATTATGGTGGGGTTAGGGGTTTTTTGTTTGTCATTGAAATTTTTGAATGTTTTGTTTAGATAAACGAATATCAGTAGATATATGATAGTATAATATTTTAAGAAGTTGATATGAATGAATAAAATGAAGATGAAGTTGGTGTGAATGAACAACATGTTGATTGTTCTGATGCGTTCAATATTTGTCAGGTATTATTATGATTTTTTGTTATTAAAGTAAGTAAATGAATGTCCCTTAAAGACTAAACTTGTATCGATTGCATTGTAAGTGTTTGTCACCCATGATGATATTCTACATTAGGCTCAATCTATTGCTTATGAAATTGGTTTTGTGGCAATGATTATGAGATCAAACACAAATAATGGTATTAGAGGACGAACCTCATTTGTTTTAATTGGTTGTAAAATGAGTGATCAATATAGGGCAAAGAAGAAAGATTTGGTAAGAACGGTTACTAGCAGTAAAAAATATGGGTGCCCGTTTAAGTTGCGTGCAAAACTAGTGTTGTGAGCGAATGATGGATGGTGAAGTTAATGTGTGAGAGTCACAATCATGAATTGGTCAAGTCATTAGTTGGACATTCATATGTTGGCCGATTGACTAAGGAAGAGAAAATCATTGTTGCTGATATGACAAAATCAATGGTGAAACCAAGATATATTCTTCTAACACTAAAAGAGCACAATGTCAATAGTTATACAACAATCAAGAAAATATATAATGCAAGAAATGCTTATCATTTTTCCATAAAAGGGAGTAATAGTGAAATGCGACAACTAATAAAGCTTCTTGAATAGGATTAATATATTCGTTGGCATAGATTAAAGGATGAAGATGTTGTACATGACATATTTTGGAGTCATCCTGATGCAGTCAAATTAACCAATGCCTGTAATTTGGTATTTTTAATAGATAGTACCTACAAAACAAACAAGTACAGGCTATCGTTACTTGATATTATTGGCGTGACACCAATAAGGATAACATTCTCTGCTGCTTTTGCATATTTGGAAGGAGAACGTCTAAATTATGTTGTTTGGGCTCTACAACGGTTTCAAGGTCTTTTTCTCAAACGTGATGCACTCCTTGGAGTTATTGTTACTGACAGAGATCTAGCATTGATGAATGCAATGAAAATTGTATTCTTTGAGGCTAACAATTTGTTGTGTCAGTTTCACATTGATAAGAATGTCAAGGCAAAGTGTAAACCCCTAGTTGGTAAAAAAAATGCATGAGATTATGTCATGGAAGCCTTGGGGAGTTTGGTGGATTGTTTTTCTGAGCAAGAGTTTGATGAGTGTCTTAAGAAGTTTGAAATTATTTGCTCACCATGACCAATGTTTGTTAATTATGTCAACCAGACATGATTCATTCCCTACAAAGAAAGATTTGTTAAAGCCTGGATGAATAATGTGATGCACTTAGGAAACACAACAACTAATAGGTATGAAAATTGTAAATTTTTGTTGTTGTTAGGGTTTAGGATTGAATGGATAAAAATAATTATGTTTCTTTACTTGCTTGTGTATTCCATATGCATGGTTAAGTCTGCTCATTGGGTCTTAAAGAGACTACTACACAATAGCCTTGGAGACCTATGTAGTGTTTGAGAAGCCATGAACAACATGATCACGCTGTAAAACACTGAAATTAAGGCATCTTTTGAGACAAGTACACATGTGGTTAGACATTCTTTTAAAGTTACCTTATATAAGAGACTACTTTGCATGCTATGAAGGTATGCTTTAAACCAGATTGCTGCTGAGTTTGAGCGTGTATATTATGCTGGCAAAAACCCTTCTCGTTGTGGATGTATCATGAGAACTACTCACAATCTTGCATGTGCATGTGAGGTAGCTATACATGTTGTTGGTAGCATACCACTTGACACAATCCATATGTTATGGTAGAGACTAAGTTTTTCAGACCAAAGGTTATCTGAGCCCGAAGTCAACATAACCGAAGAGATGAAAACCATATCCAAGCGGTTTGAAGAGCTTGATGTTTGTAGCATTGTTACTATAAAGAGTAAACTTTGGGAAATTGACTACTATGATCTAAACTCTCTGTGTCCTCCTCTAGAAAAGGTGAAAACAAAAGGTGCTTAGAAGAAATCAATGACCAAACATCAAAGATCAACAAAGTGTGATCCGTCTTACTGGAAGTATGTTGATGTATTTCATTATGTGCAAAATAGTAATTCTTCAGTCAAACGTAGTGCATCATTATCTGAGCAAGTAATTCCAAGAAGGATCATGCCGATGTTGGATCAATTTCATCCATGCATTCATGATTCCATTGAAAATATTATTGATGTCAAAGCTGATAGTAACTGTGGATATCGTGCAATTACTACCTTATTAGGTATATGTGAAGATTCATGGGCTTTGGTGCACAACCATTTGCTTAAAGAACTTGTAAAATGGTCTGATGAGTATATCAACCTGCTCAGTGGCAAATACTAATTTGAAGAATTAAAGCAGTCTCTACTTGTTGATGAATTATTCATGGTATATAAGTTTTTTATTACATTTTTTTGGATTACATTTGCTTTAAATAAATGTAATTATAATTGTTACATGCATGTTATCATGGATAAGTTGATGAATATAACCGACATGGGGTATGTCATTGCATCAAGGTATAATGTCATCCTTGTTTCTCTTTCTTTCCAACAAAGCATGACATTTTTTCCTCTTAGAAGTCAACCACCAATAGATTATTTTATGCATCGCATCATATGTATAAGTCATGCATATGAAAATCATTTTATTCAGGTAAAAGCATGATAATCCTATTTGTGTAATTTATTTCAAAAAAATATGATCTGATAATTTGAATGTGTATGTCTCTATGTAACGGGTATTTCTAAGAAACCGTTGCCTGCTACCGCCAATAGCTTTGTTATGGTTTACACATTGTCATCATCAAGCAAAGTAGTGGCCTACACCATATATTAGTAGAATACAGTAATTTACAAATTTGTCGAGGTTGAAAACTGATTTTGTTGATTTAGGTGAAGATTGAACTTTAAACCAAATTACTTATGGGGTTGTCATGTAATACTATAATATGTGCGTGTTTCACTGGATGTTCATATAATTATGTATTTAACTTAAGTTTCAAACATTATATAATTATTTATGTTTTATTGTTTTTATGAAAAAGTCATTTAACTAAACAGGGTTTAGGGTCAGTAAACCCTAATTAGTGATTAGGCTCACTAAACCCTACTTAGTGATTAGGGTCAGTGAACCTTAAATAGGGTTTAGGGTTGTTGGACTACCTAGAGTCTAGGGTGACGTTACTAATTAGGGTTTAGGTTTACTGTCCTATGTAGGGTTAATGGTTACATGATTAAAGGGGGTATTGATTTACCTCCTAGGTAGGGGTTACGATGGCTTAGCTAATTAAGGTTTAGGGTTAGCTTACATATTTCCAAGTAGGAAAAGTGTTGACTCCACTGTTTAGGGTTTATTGTTACCTTGCCAATTACGATTTAGAGTTAATTCAATAGTTAGGGTTTAGGGTTACATGACGAATTATGGTGGTTACGTGATTAGGGTTACTGAAGGTTTAATGTAATAATGTAAATTGGTGAATACTTTTAAATTCACTGACAACTTAAACAAAAATAATTAAAAACCTTATTAAACAACATTAAATAATAAACATTGTTCAATCAAATTGCATACATAATTCATATAAAACCTAAAGAATCATAAAAGTCTTCATGCAACTTTTATACGCCCCATTCATCTGGATTGAACATATACATTTAGTTTCTCAATCACACGTCTTGCAATTCTCAGGTAGTCTTTGGTGACAGGGTATGCTTCTGTCCCTTCAATCACTATCCTTAAGTTGAGCAACTTTTCTAACCTTTCATTTATTGCTTAGCAAGCCTCCTACAACCTTGACAACAAGGAAAATTTTTTAGAGTTAACACAGGTTTAGATAAAATGACTAACACTAATAGTTGTTTGAAATTTTACCACTGCATGTCGAGGCTACTCTACAGGTGCTTTGTCCATGGCCACTGCAGCCACCTGCTACTAAGCAACATCTGGTTTATCAAATGTGTCATCATACACCCTAGGTGGATGTCTCGGAGGATCCCCAGGTTGCCCGGGAGTCATGAATGGATGAGATATCATTTAAAACCACTCCAAGTAGTATGTTGCACATTGTTCGGGTACAATACATATCTAACCCAATGGTGCAAGGTATTCAGAAAACTAAATTCATTTATCATCAATTTCTTTTACATATAGATATAGAGTAGCAGGGTGTGGTGGAATGGTCTGCAGGTACTCAAACTATCGCACAACCCTCTCTGGTCGGTGAATGACGATAGATGGACCCCAATGCATGTGTCCGAAAAATAAAGATATCAACTCAAACTCTCTAAGTGCATGGTGGTCATCATAGGAAATCCAACAAACAACACCAGACGTCAATCTATCCAGATGCTTACGATTCGTCGAAATTGGCAAAGCCTGCCTAGACTTCCAACGACAAGCACACAGTTTCCTCTCATCATAATCTTTAGCAGTAATAGCAGAAGCAACTGAAGGAAAATGATCGTAGATCCAACACAACACATATTTAAAAAACAACAAAACAATGAAAACAATACTCAATATAAACTAAAGAACTAAAAATAAATTAAAAACAAATTTTTAAATTACCTGTAAAAGTGTGATATATCCTGCAAGTTGTGTAGCATTGTTCTTTGACGCATCATTCAAATTTTCATACATATGGATTAGTGCATCAGCTCCCCATGCGTAGCGTCCACTTTGCGTCAAGTCACAAAATGCATCTAAGAATACCACATGCACGTGTGTGGTACTCTTGTTAGCAAAGAGTGTGCAACCTATCAGATCAATAAATATGCTTGAGCTGCTATAGTCCACTATGTGGTGTCACATTTGCTCCGATATATGTCTCGCAACCAGGATAACGAACATATGCCTCGTGGCATTGTACCGTCTCAACTCTTGTCTCTTCATAACTCACTTCAAGCAATTCAACTAAGAGGAAGACAACATCGTCCACATGAAGAGTCTCAAAGCTATGGAAGGCCCTTGTAATGGGCAAATGTAGCAACGATGACACATCATCTAGGGTGATAGTCACCTTTCCTACCGGTAGATGGAAACTACTAGTTTCCTTATGTCACCTCTCTACAAAAGCATACATAAGTCCCCAATCACCAGTGTTTAGCAAACATGCGATTAGAGGACTTAATTAAGGGGAAACTACTAAGCCTTCAATCTCAGGAGCAGGCCTGCCAAATTTTTCTACCTTCCTTCCATGGAAGGACAACTTCAACTTAGGACGTTCCTGAAAATAAAAATATAAATCATTTGAACAGTAATAACAAATACTTATCAAAATATTATTAATTTCAAAATATAACTACCTCTCCATTCCAAACTGCCACAACCACATGATGAGCATAGTCCATCAAAACTGATGTGTCATGAGGCTCGCATGGAAAACCCTCGGTATCACTAACTACATCATCAGCAGGTGCCTCTTGAGGCTGCTCGTGGACCTCTTCAGCAACATGATCCACATGTTCAACATCCTCAGCAACAGGTGCAACTTGTCATTGCCTACATGCAGATGTCGTGGGTCTTCGTCACTGGGGGCCTTCATCACAACTTACTTCTCTACCTAAAGCTCTTCTTATAACCCTTCCTAAAGCCCAACCCAAACCTTTGGTTTTAACTATAATCTGCACATTAAAAGCATGATTAACAATTAATGACATCGTTCAAATAATAATATGCACATTAAAAGAATGATTAATTTTTTTTTGCACTAAAATATATGATAGAAATCCTATGACAATTTCTTAAATTTCCAATAAATGAGTTTTTTTTTACACCACCAAATATTATTTATATCACTACATCCACAAAAAAAAAAATTGTCATTTACATATATAAATTTTCTTGTTACACTAATTTGTACAACATATACTTAATAAAAATTAAAAATCAATCATATTTAAATATTTTAAAAATAAATATTTCAAATTTCAAATATAATTTAATTTCTTAAACAAAATAGATTAATTACTTTTCTAGGAATTAATTAATTATTAAAAACAAACTTAAATAAAAAAATAAAATTAATTAAATAATTACATATTAAAAATTCCAATAATTTATTTTTATAAATTAAATTTTATAACATTTGAATTATTAAATTATTTTTCAAAAAATAAGTTATTTACTATTAATTAATTATTTTTTATAAAAATTAATATATGGATTGGTTATCCGTATAAACCATACAGATTGTCAATCCATATAGCTTATACGGATCCCCAATGATGGCAATGGTAGTGCACAAACAACCACAGAGACGAAGAGCTACTTATGCCGCAAAAGGAGAATACGACAACTACTGCAATGGAGTAACCAGCGGCACCACTAACGACAACAACAACGGGAAAAGAAGACACGACAAATGAAGGAGATAGTGCCACAAACTGTACGAACAACACGAGGGAGAAGGAGAGCGAGATGGAATGGTTTTTAAAATTAACGAGAATGATATTTGTGTCACTTCACATTATTTGTTGAGTGTATTAGCAATTTTGTTGGTGTCCAAAGCAAGTGCCTACACTTTGATGTCATTTTACCGTTTATTTACTATTTAGTACTACATGAGATATGAATAAGATTGGTCCATGGGATAATATTTTGAAAAAACAAACAAAGAATGGGATGATATTATAAGAGTTGGATATATATATATATATATATATATATATATATATATATATATATATATATATATATATATATATATATATTCACAACATGTTTAAATTTATTTTTATCCTATAACTTTATGATTCTATAATTTTAGCCCCTTAAATTTTTTTATTACACTTTTAGTCTTTCATATTTTTTAAATTTAGCAATTTTAATTCACAGTTAGTTTTTGTCAATTTTTTTAACAAAAATCACTCACGGGTAGTCGTAAGGACCTAGTTTATTGGAGTTAGAATTTAACTAATTTACTTTCAAATTTGAAAGATCAAAATATTATCTTATCAAATTTGATAAAGTTACAAATAAATTTTTCACGATAGTTGAAAACCTGTATTTTAACTTGTGTGATATGGAACCTATAAAAAGAAAAGGTGTGCATGCATTAAGATAAAGGGTTTCGTTCATGATCAAAAGTTGAAAATAACATAATAGGTTTGTAGGGTGAAAAAGAGTTGAATAATCATTAATTACATTACATTCCTTCAAATAAACTAATTAGCTTAACCCAACAAAAACACACTAATGAATAATGATAAAACCTTAACCATACCCAAACACCTACCAATAGTGGTACAATTCAAGTTTACTAGGTTTGTCTATCCTAGTGTTAGTTCCATCTAAGGGACTGTGACCAAAGTATCTTGACAAAAACAATCTGCACTTAAAATGTCTTATCTTCATAGTTGTCTAGAAACCTTTGCTCTCTAATCTTGAAGTGATCTTCTTATTATGGTGCTTATCTATCCACTGCTTAGTGTCAAGCAGGGCCACAACCAAGAAACAAAAGGGAAAGGAAGAGGGGTGAGATATGAAACCAAAGGTGCTTAACATGCATTTACACTTTTATGACAACATACTTATACCTCCTCTTTATTGATCAATAGAACACATATAAATAACTCACATCTAATCCTTAATTGAATCTTTATCATGCATAACACATTAATTATTCTTAGCAACACAACCCAGACCATCACCATCACCTCAAGCAATTATACGACCAAAATAGTGTTCAAATGTGGTTCATTATTATCATTCATGATTAGAGTTCTCTAAGCATAATCAATTCTCTACCAAACATAACATTGAACACTAGTAATGTTTTCACAAGCAATGTTATTACATTTATCAAACATATGAAAGGATAGAATCCAGGTTCAATTTACATTTTACCACACACAAGTGTATTCAATCATCCAATAGGAGTTAGTCAATGTGATACATGTTGGTACAATATATCAATCAATAATTATCTTGTAATTAATGCATGATGCATGCAAGTACCTGAAGATAATATTTATATGATGCCCTTGACATTAAATCGTGGAATAACCTAGAAGGCCAAAATTTTGGGGTGACACTAAGCTTGAATATCATGGGATGGCACTAAACCTCTAGATGGAGTATTGAAAAAAATTGAAAAAGTCTCGCTCTCCAACTTGTTATACATTCTAATTTATAACATAGTGATATTAGTAATTTTGAAAATTTCTTACTTTCTACATGTGTTAATCCAAATATTCTAAATTAAATTTATCTTTCGACAACAAACGTTAAATATTTTATTTTTATTATTAATTATTAAAGTTTAAATGTATTTTTGGTTCTTAAAATTTTACAATATCACAAATTTTGCTCCTCAAAAAAATAGTTCATGAATTTTGCCGCATAGTTTACAAAATATTGCAAATTTTGCCTTAACTTAGAAAAATTGTCACAATTAATAAAAAAATTATCTCAAACTTTTCTTAATTGTATTGGTTTAAAGGAAAAACAACTACAAAAATATCTTAATTGTGACAATTTTTCAACAAGGGAACAAAATTCACGTGATTTGGGAATAAAATCCGCAAAAAAGAAATTAAAGAACAAAATTTGTGACATTATAAAATTTTAGGGAAAAATTGCAATTAAGTCAATTTGTTTGAATGTCTTAAAAAAATTGTTTGAGTAGAAATCAATAAAATAAAAAATAGAAAAATTCCATTCTTACCAATCTAAAAAAGGCAACGGTTACAATTTCCCTCGATTACATTCTCTCTCTCTGTCTTCTTTCTTCTTCCTATTACTTTTCCATTTCTCATCCCATTTCAAAAATTCACAAAACTGCATTTTCCTAGAAAAGTTATTTTCTTTTTCTCGAGAAAACCAATCCCCCCTTTCTTGCCAAGGGGGGTTTCTAGACCAAAGCAAATCACCAATCCCTTTTGTTCTCAGGTTATTACTCTTATCGTTTACTATTATATTGGTAAATTTACCATCTTTGCTTTTCTGGGTTCCTTAAAATCATGTTCGCTTTTCGAGGAAAGTGTAACGACATAGTTTCTATTATGGGTTTCAGAAATTCTTCAATAACAAACAAACAAAATACAAAACAAACATCAACCTAAATTTAGTATCTCACGTTGTAGTTTTGTGTCCTACATATCCTAGGTCATTGAAATATTCTAGCTTTCCTCTTTTTTGCGTTTTGGTTCTTATTTTTTTATCTTTTAAATTATGCATTGTGCTCCTAACATTTTCCAAAATTATGTTGGTGGCAGAAAGCTACGTGCTTGTTTTGAAATTTTTTTATGCCGAGTTTGGATTGAATCTCGGGGTGTTCAACCAATTGTGTTTGGTTATCTTTTATTTATTTATTTTTCTTTCATTGGGGATGTTGGATTAAGAAAAATGGTTTTTGCGGATTATAGATCCAACACTTGAGATACATGGATTAAATGATGGAATCATGCTCTGTCAAAATTTAAAATTTTTGAAAAATGCATTCGGATCAAGGTCTAACACTAGGAGAGTAATGTGGCATTTTCAGTGCATCTGTATGCCAGTTTGTTTTAAGCCTAATGATAATGGTGTGGGTTTTAGGTTTTAGAAGTATTGTTTAATGGAGAGAACGGTAGATGATGTAAGTTTGGGAATTTGTTTTAGAGCAACTAGTACATTGTGTCATTGTTTCACATTTTCACTTATTTAACATATAGTTGAGCCTTAACCAAATGAGACCAATGGCCACCTTTATGCATTGGCTGTGGACTTTTTTTTTTACATCAACTGAAATCCTTTTATATAGTTTCTTGTAGAAATAGTATTTTTTTCAAGTGAGAATCTCAACACAATTATGACCATGCTGTCATTTTAAAGTTACTTTATTGTACTTTGTACATTTGCATTCATGCTTCTCATTACCACCAATTAATTGATGAGTAATTCTACATTGGAACTTGATTCTTCTTGGATGGTGACTTGTTTTGAATGATTGGTCGTTGATTTTAAATCTATTGTAAGTATTTGTTAGTTTTTACATCTGCAATACAAATGATTTGGAATGACTGTTTTCAAGTTTCACTTATTCTGGCCTTTTTTGGGGACATTGGTTTAAGAGTTTTTTGTTTTTTGGTAGATACAAGTGATCCGAAATGTCTAAACCAAATCATCTTTTACAAACCAAAACAACATGTGGATCACTTCTTGATGAACTTCAGGTATACAATAAATTTTGCTACAATTCATCTTTAATACTCCCCCTGCCTCACTGGCCAATAAAAATAATATTTGGTAAACTAAAGAAAGCTCTTATTGTTTGTCTTGGCTTATTTTTCATAATAGATAATATGGAATGAAGTTGGAGAGTCTGAGACTGAAAAAGATAGAATGGTGTTTGAGATTGAAGAAGAGTGTCTAGAAGTATACAGAAGAAAGGTAGATAAAGCAAATAGGTCTAGAGCTCAACTAAGGCAGGAAATTGCTGATTCTGAGGCAGAGCTTGCAAGTATCTGCTTAGCAATGGGAGAGCGACCAGTGCATGTTAGGCAGGTTGGACTTTTATGAATCACTATTTTTTTTATTGTTTTAGGCCTTGTATGTGTATTGGTTAAATAAAGTAGATTAAAGACCTTAAGAAATGAAACTGTATTTATTGTTGCATTTGCGAAAATAATTTGAAGTGATTTTAAACGAAGTTTTTTTACGTTACGTAAGATGTGTTCAATGAAGATTGTTGGTTATCAATAAAAGCTCATGCACAAATTTTTTATCTAATAAATTGTTTTCAATGAGTTACAATGTGCCAAAGGGGTAGTTGTTGTGTTGAGAGGGATAATATGGATTCTTGTAAAAAATAATATACCTTTATAGTTTTCTTTGTTGTTCCAGGCCTGGGTAAAGGAGGAGGGTTGTGTTAGGCCCTTAGTAGCCTACGTAAAACTGGTCCATATGCCTAACATGGTCACTCGCAACAATTTTGTTGTTGTATAGTTTTCTTGGTTGTTATTTTCATGAGCTTTGCAGTCAAACTAAGGTTACTTTGTTATCCAGTTGATCTACTAAGAAGAGGATTGGGTATTTCTTGTCTTTCATATTTTTCTAGTTTGACCAAAAAGCTGTAAGCTTGAAACAAGAGCTAGCAAGAGTTCGCCAAGAGCTGGAGGAAATGCAAAAAAGGAAGTCTGGGCGTAGAAATCAATTTATAGAAGTTCAAGAACAAATTCAAAGTATCTCAAATGAAATTAGTCCAAGTATTACAGCTATTGTAGATGAAACTGATTTATCATTAAGAAAGCTTGAAGAATTGCACAGACAACTTCTTGCACTTCAAAAGGAAAAGGTCAATCTTTTTCTTCTAGTCCCCCCTCTCTCTTTGAGTGTGTGTAAATCAATTTAAAACATCATGCATTATTCTTTGTTACTTTCTATGCAGAGTGAGCGCCTCAAGAAGGTTCAAGACCACCTGTATACCTTAAATTCTCTTTGTTCTGTGCTTGGCTTGGACTTCAAGCAGACAGTCAGTGGAGTCCATCCTAGCTTAGGAAATTCAGAGGGACCTAAGAGTGTAAATAACGATACCATCAATCAATTGGCTATTGGTATACAAGGCCTGCGAAAAGTTAAATTAAAGAGAATGCAGAGGGTAAAAACTGGCAGTTCCAAGATCTAAATTAGATATGAAACATAATTTCGTGTTTATAATTTCATGTTATTTTCTCTGGTTGAAAGTTGTAAATTGCTTATGGTCTGGCAGCTCCAAGATCTAGCTTCAACAATGTTGGAGCTCTGGAATTTGATGGATACACCTATTGAAGAGCAACAAGTTTTTCAGAATGTTACTTGTAATATAGCTGCTTCAGAACATGAAGTGACTGAGCCAAACAGCTTGTCTGAGAACTTCATCTATAATGTGAGTTATAATTACTAGATAAAGTAAGGACTAGTTTTCTTGATTTAATGTGGTTATTGTTGGACAATCAACACATCCTCAAATAAAATTACCCACATCTACAAAGGATCGTGAGAACACAACAAATATTACAGCGTAGAAAAAATAATAACAAATATAAAAATTTAACGTGGTTCGGCACCTTTTGCCTACGTCTACGGAACCATCTAAAAAATATTTCTCTATCACAAAAATGATTACAAAATTGTAACCCACCCTAAATAGTGTATCACTCCGAGTACCTCACTCAATGGTTACAAGAAATGATAACACTCTCACACAAAGACACTTTTCTCTCAACAAAGTGACTTTATTTCATAATCACTCTTCACACATACATGTGTATCTTTTCCACTAATTTTCTTCTCTATTTATAGTGAAAATTACCACCTACTATAATAAATAAGTGCTCTTGGAAGTTGAAACAAAAACAACTTCCAATGCATCCATTCAAATATGCATTTAAATCACCTAAACCTTAGTGATAAAAATTCAATTCCCAATATGCATTAAATGCACGTTGCCTTTTGACTTGGAACTTTACAATTATATGTTCCTGGATCAGTAATAATTCCGTGCAGGTTGAGGCAGAAGTATCTAGGTTAGAAGAGTTAAAATCAAGCAAAATAAAAGAGCTTGTTTTGAAGAAAAGAGTAGAGCTAGAGGAGATTTGTCAAAAGACTCATTTGATTCCAGAAATTGGCAGTGCAATGAAATATCCTGTTGAAGCCATAGAATCCGGTAAGTTCCTAGTGAGAAACCACTGAATGAGCGCAATTATTTCCTCAGCAAACTTAAAGTCTGCATCTTCCTTTCTTTATTAGGATCTGTAGACCCTGCTTGTGTGCTTGAACAAATTGAACTTCGAATTGCCCGAGTAAAAGAGGAAGCTTTTTTCAGAAAAGAAATACTTGAAAAAGTTGAGAAATGGTTGTCAGCATGTGATGAAGAGTCTTGGCTTGAGGAGTACAACAGGGTTAGTTTTTTATCTTCATAATTTCTGTTATGCATATATAGGTAGGGACCAACTTACACCAGATTTTAAGTCTTGGGCACTTATTATACTGTTTTAGCAGGTTGGTATTATTAACATTGAATGTTTTTCAGCAGTTGGATGGATAAAATTCAATGTTCGTAAAAAAAGTTATTAAGAGCTTGTTTGTTTAATTTTTTTTCATGAATAATATTTTTATTTTTGAAAAAAAGATCAGATTCTAATTATTTCGAGTAGCTTGTGAAAAAGTTATGATTATAACTAACTTTCAAAATAAAGGAACTTTATAATTGTAATCAAATAAAAAATAACTTCTACTTTTTATAAAATCTCTAAAAATAAATTATTTTTTATACATCTTAACATCCCTTTTTTTTAAAAGCCTAAACAAATGGGCCCTAAATGGTGTAAATGGATTCCCCTTCCCATATCTATCACACTTCACAATTTATTAATTTTATTGTACATTTGTTTCTTCTAGGATGAAAATCGATACAATGCTGGGAGAGGTTCTCATATTACTCTCAAGAGAGCTGAGAAAGCCCGTGCCTTGGTTAACAAACTTCCAGGTATTTAGAGATCTTGATTGTTACTTTGTTAGCCATGAATCCATAATGTTATTTTGTTATTGGACCTTGAATGTGTCAATGATATTAACTGTAACACAGCTTTGCTTTTCTGTGCTTAAGTGTTTGCTTTTATAGTAGAATGTCTTTTTCATTTTCTTTTGTTTGCATATAGCAATGGTAGATGCTTTAACTTCAAAAACTGTAGCATGGGAAAAGGACAAAGGCATTGAGTTCACATATGATGGTGTAAGTACCCTCACCTAAGGAATCATTGGAGGTCACCTTGGTGTCAATTGGTTGCTCAAGTCTGTTTGAAACTAATTTTTGCTGTATGTGACTTTCTAGACCTGTCTGCTCTCCATGCTTGAGAACTACTCCCTATCACGGCAAGAGAAGGAGCAAGAACGTCGTAGGCAGCGGGTATAAGGACCACTTATTGCATTTAATTATTCAAATATTTCTCCAATACAAGTTTTTTAGTTACAAGAAAATTCCTGACTTTTGTCTGGTTTTAAAATTCAGGCAACATTTTATTGATCTGTATCAGGAACTTGTTAACATATTATGTTTCTGTTTCAGGAACTAAAGAAACTTCAGGGACAAATAATAGTGGAAAAGGAGGTACTGTATGGATCTAAACCAAGCCCTTCAAAGGCCCAGAGTGTAAAAAAAGCACCTAGGTTGTCAACTAGAAGTACATCAAGTAAAAGAATCTCCCTTGGATGTCAAACCCCAAAATCTGATTCAAAAGCTACTCAGTCATTCTCCACAGGGAAGACAGACAAAGTACACCAAAATGAGCAACTAAATAACCTGGATGACGATGTTTCATGTTTATCATCAGGTAGTTACTTCTTTTAGACTCTACCCCCCCTCCAATTTTTCATGTCTCTGGCTTGCAGAATTCTCACTTGGTATTTGGTAAGGATTTCCTGCCTGTTTGATTGAAAGGAAAGAACAGGAACAAATTCAAAATCTCTTACGAATTTGCTTCCCTTAATTTTGGCTAAAATGGTAAGGGGGATGTTTGGAACGTGGTAGGTTCTCTATAGGTCCAGATCCTGCTAAACAAAAATATAAATATTGGTAAAGCCAAATTTTCTGTCTTGGTTTTTTTTTTCCTTTCATTCATTTATGGAAGCAGGAAATTTTATTAATGTTAGATTCCATTAGCAATTAGCATGGCATTTTTCTTTCTGTTATTTTTCTTCTCAAAATGAATGACTTGAGCGACCTCCATCAATGTAGTTATGTGCCAACTTGCCATCTAAACATAATAGATTTTGGATACCTGTTTATGTTTTCTTTTGTTTTAGAAGAAGATTCTCCACCGGATTCTCCCAACTACTCTTCTTGATGGCTTTTTGATAAGGCTGTATGTGGCACCAAGGAATGGTTTAGACATTTTTATTTGTTTGATGTTGAAGGTGGAGGCCAAAGCCACATCTCAGCTGCTTGATTTTCCCCTAATTTCTAGCCGGTATATCAAGTATTCCTTTGATGTCTGTGTTTCATATAATCTGCACAAACAGCATATATGTGAATGGTTTATACAGATGATTTTTTTCTTGTCACATTCATGCATTTAGAACTCTTAACTTATTTTTGTTTTTCTCATGTTATAGCCAGAAGAGGACTTGATATTGCTGGTGTTCCTTTGAGAAAATACTCTACCGGTGCTGGAAGTGTTCTTGACATGGTATCTCCTTTGACACGACAACCTTTTTCTCCCATCTCTTTAACATTATCATCGAAAGCCAATGTCGCAAATGCTGCAAATGATACACAGAATGAGAAGTTGCAGAAAACATTAGTAGTTAGGCAATTTTCCATCTATCACTACCTCAAAGACAACCACAGTGGCCAATGAAGAGAACAAAACTCCAAAGGCAGTACCTATTCCTGACCCCACTACACCTTTGAAATTGTTGAATCCTATGAATATGTCCATGACTCCAGGTCCTGCATCAGTTCCTTATGGAGTCTCGGCTCAAGAGATTGAATATTCCTTTGAGGAAAGAAGGCTCGGTTTTGTGTTAGCATAATTTGTTTGTTTGGTTTTCCAGATTACATAGTTACATTGTTATAGTAGTTACCTGTGATGATGATCACAAGTCAAATGTAATTGTTTTTCCAGATGTACATAGTCAGAGAAATGGATGTGAACTATGGTGTGGAAAGAGCGTCTTAATGCAAAATTTTGCAATCTAATGTAATGTTTTTTTTTCTTCACAAATAGAAGTTTAATCTCAAAACTGTTTTACCTGGCCTATATTTCCCAGCAGTACTCTTCTATTGCTGGTTTGATCTCCACTTTAAATATAAAAAAAAGTTATATTAAGAGTAATAATGAGTCACACGTGTGACTCAGTACCTACATACAACCAAATCTATGTTTGTTTAGCTTTCTCACCAGTAGATTGTGGGAGATCTCATGCACCTCAATCCTACCGAAAACAAAGTCAACTTGTTTTAGTTAGCAAAAGAAAAATTCTTTATTTGCTTTATAGCTACCAATACTGACAACTGTCTACAGCTTGTAGTGTCAAGTCAACAACTAGCAAAAAAAAAAGTTTATTTTTTAATACACAATTTAGCTGTGAAATAATATTGCTCTATTTGGATTTGTTCCCTTTTCCTTATGTTCATCAGTTAAGTTTCCACGTTTGGGAAGTTGCTGCAAAAAAAAATAGCACTGTATCTTCTTAGTCTCCAAGCCTAATAGTATCTGTGTATGGATACCCTATTAAAATAGCACTGTATCTATTAAGTGACTAGTAGCCCCTTCTGATTACGAGATTTTTCTGTGTTTAATTTTTTGTCCTTTTTTCTTCTCAAAGAAGAAAAGGTTTTAAGAAATGGCCCCTTTAGTCAACACAAGCTGTGAAAGAGAAGAAAGGGAAAAAGAGAGAATAGAAGGTCAAAAATAATGGGAGAAAAGATAGAAGAGCAGTGCATGCGTTCTAATGACATCTTAGAGTAGATTCACCA
Source organism: Glycine max (assembly GCF_000004515.6). NCBI lineage: Eukaryota > Viridiplantae > Streptophyta > Magnoliopsida > Fabales > Fabaceae > Glycine > Glycine max. Next base: position 38,548,107 of record NC_038245.2, read on the forward strand.
AACCAATAGGACATTTCAATTAATTAATTTTCTTTTTGCTTGTGAAAACATCCATTTATTATGTGTCTTAGTCAACTTTAATTTAACTTAGAAGACAAAGAACTTGTCAGTAAGGAAATGGAATGGCTCCAAACTTTGCTTTACAGCTTCGAATTAAATTTTTTTCTCTTGTTTTCAAAAAGCAGTAAATAAATAAATGCCAATTTTTATAAAAGGTTTTTTTTCTCCTTCTTTTCCAAAAACAACACCTATTTTTTTATGCATTCAAATTAATAAGTATCTGTATCCAGAGTCATTTATTAAATCACCTTTATTAAATTTCCAAGACGGACGTGAACCAATTTCTTAACCAAAATTCATACTTTGAGTTTTGAAATTAAAATATTAATTAATAATTAAATTCCCATTATTTAATTACTTTATTACTTTATCATTTTACATTTTGATATATTTTCCCCATTTTTTCAACTTTATTTATTTACTCCTCCTTTTCCTGCAAAACCCTAATTTCATATTTCACTCTGGAGAATTTGTGAACCAGAATTTTTGTTTTTCTCTGTAATTGTAGAATTTTTATTTTCAAAAATTTTGTGTTATTATTTTTTTTTGAAGCTCTTTCCGCTCTCTGCAATGGTGGAGATTTGAGTTACTGTGTCGCGTCTTTCTCGGAGTTCAAAATTCTGCTTCTGGGTTTTCGTCATTTCAGACAAAAGTTTCTATTTTTGAAGTTTTTTCTGTGCAGTTACAACTTTTTCTGTGCTCAAACATCACTGTACTGTTTCTGGGTACGTCAGTTCTGCATTCAAGTACATTTGTCTCCACTGAGTTAAAAAAAAATCAATATTTTCCGCTGTTTTTGAGTTTGTTAATGCTTGAATCTTCAATGGGTAGGGTTTAAGCGAGTTTTAAGGTTTTGGGGTGTCCTAATTTTTCTTTGATTCGCACAAAAAATGGAGGAAAGAGAGATTTTTAGTTCTGGGCATGCTGTTAAGGTTGTTGAGGCCCCCCAGAGCTTCCACGTAGCACTAAACTCCGTGCAGTTTTCCGGGCCCACAGTGGAGTCACCGGTGCCTTCTCCAGTTCCGGCATCGGCACCGGCACCGGCGCCGGTGAGTGCTTCGGTGATGAATTCAGGTAGTACGGAAGGGAAGAAGAAGAGGGGCAGGCCTAGGAAGTATGGACCGGACGGCAAGGTGGCGCTGTCGCCGATGCCGATATCGGCGTCGATTCCGTTGACCGGAGACTTCTCAGCCTGGAAAAGGGGAAGAGGGAAGCCACTTGAATCAATCAAGAAGTCTTTTAAGTTTTATGAAGCTGGAGGTGCAGGACCAGGTAGCAAAAGGATTGGTCATTGATTCCTACGTTTTTTAGCCTTTAATCTTTTATTAGTTACTGCTTGTATGTTTTTATGTTTTACTGTTGCATTAGCAGTAAATAACAGTAGATTTTTTTTTCCCTTTCAAATTGAGTAGGGTTCTTATTTGCTATGTAAATTGTAAACTATGGATTTTTTTTTTTTTTGAGTTGTATTTGATTTAAACTTTTGGTTTTCAATATGTGTGTTTTGTTTTGTGGATTTGATTTATGTTTTTGAAGTGGATTTTATATGTGGTGGTACAAGTGGACCCTTGTCTGAGATTCCCTTCAGATCTGGAAATGAAGATTTGTGGTCAAAGTGAGGTGAGGTCGGTTTTCAGTTAAGGTAGCATATGATACTCCTTTTTTTTTCTTTATGAGGGGAAGGTGACATAATCTGACCACAGAAACTCAGTTGGAATAACTGAAGGCACCGCACCAGCATATTCAATAGGTTTAGTCCAGTACTTATTAGGCTGATGTGACAAGGCTTGGAATGGTCTAAAGTCTATACTATTGATTTGGACTTTGGACCATGCCATGCTGCAAAATAGGAACTTAAAATTGAATAATCTGACAAGTTGATTGTTGAAGTTGCATATTTGAAAAATGGGTAGTGTTTACGGGAAAATAGACTGGAAAATTTTGTAGAAGATTTTAAGATGAATTCTTCCATGTAGCATGTTAATAGTGGCTTCATAAAGTGATAGTTTTAATTTATTAGCCATTCAAATTTAATTAAGTCTCTCAATGTGCGTTTTTCCACATCATGAAGAGGTTGGAATGGACGTGGAAATTGATTTTAACCCCCTTTTTTTAAAATGCAGCTCATGCTTAGGCTACAATAGTTGTGAGTGTAACATGCATACTTTTATATCTGAAGATATTCCTGGTTCATAACATTTTTTTATATGAGATTTAGCTCTAGGCCTTTTGAAAGTTCTGGAGGAGGTTCTGGAACAGATGAAGCATAGCATAGCTGTTTCATTACATTATGCATTTGATTAATGATTGATGAAGCAGGGTAAATCTGGTTTACTGATGTATTTGGAATCAGGCTAACAACGTATTTTTTGTGGCTCTAATTGCACCAAGTGTCAATTTGTAAACGAGACCTTGAAATAATTTTCTGTGAAAACAAGTTTTATCAATGAAATTGTTGAATCATGTTATTTTATCGTGATGATTATATTCATGTATATCAAATTTTAGGCTAGTTATGACATGTATGGTTTAGCTTTTGGAACTACAACTATGTTTTTGGTAAAAGCTAGACCTAATGTGTTCTTAAGACATTTGTAAAAGTGTAACCTAATGATAGATATTTACATATATTTTAAGTAGCACATTGTCTGTAAAAATAAAGTGGTGCAATGAAATCTATTAGTTTTTAAATTGCATGAACATCTGTAGATTTTTTCTACTTTACAGTTGATCTTGTCACACAGACAAACACAAACACATACATATGTACAGATAGGATATGATTTAAAGGATGTAGCTCCTGTTGCAGCTTACAATGTCAAAACCCCTTTCGCTGTTGAATTCTCTTGAAAATGATCTATTGGTCAATATAGTTTATTTCACTGAACGTATATCATGTCTGGTTAAAAGTGGTTCTAATTAAATTATTTATTTCATGGATTGCTTTTCAATGGAATGAAAGTGGATTTTTTTTTTTTTTGTGTGAATTAGATAGTAACTTTCACTTTGAACTTTATGTTCTCTTCTCTTACTATGTCTATCAATTAATCTACCTGCCTACTTATTTTATAGGTGATGGAATTGCATACTCAGTTGGTGCCAATTTCACACCTCACATCCTTACAGTAAATGAAGGCGAGGTATTCTGTTCATTTCCTTTTAAGTCTATATTTTAAAAATAGTCAGATTATATTTAGCCAACTTGTGTGATGCCTTATTCAGAAGAAATGTGAAGGCCATTCATTTTGTCTATTTGTTGAAATTCCATACATTTCTTTTAAATGTAATAGTATCTTACCTCTTAAATTTCTTAATTCCTTTTAGCATGTATCATATTTTACTTTCTTTATTTGGTTTAGTAATCACTCTTTATGCTTTTAATAAAGTAATATTGGTGTATATAATCAAATACCTAAAATATTTGTTTAATTATGCTTGTGTTATCCCAACTCTCAAAGTTGTGAGCATTACCCATGTGTACTAACCTCAGGATTGGTGGTTCTTAGGAAATTGAACAAAATTTGAAATTAGCTTTCTGGAATCCATTTGTTTCTGAACAGGTTTATAATTTGAGAAGTCAGAAAGTTGTAGAAGCTTTTAGTCAAGAGGAGGAGAATAGATGAACTGATTTGTGAATGTATTTGTGATTTTCTGTGCCCTGTTTCAGGATGTTACTATGAAGATTATGTCCTTCTCTCAACAAGGATGTCAAGCAATTTGCATTCTGTCTGCAAATGGCACAATTTCAAATGTTACACTACGCCAACCAACTTCTTCTGGTGGTACTTTAACATATGAGGTTAGTTCAGTCTTCAGTCCTAAATTTCTCTATCAGCTGATGTATATGTAACATTAACCTGGCTTCTAATTCCTGATTTATCTCAGCACTATCTGTCTACAGTCTACCATTTAAGGCATCAAGTACCAAATGTCGTTTTTTTTTCTGTTTTTTTTAGAGGGGGGTGTTGCTGTGTTGGTAAATCAAGTGTTTGTTTTTTTAATATGTTATCAAGTATATGATATTAAGTGAAGAATGGATGCATCTACACTAAACTGTTAGCAAAAATAAGGGTCTTCATTTAGAGTTTTTTAAAAGTTGATTCTGGCAATTGGGTGAGAATAGTTATCTTTGTTATGTGATTGGCTTCTCTTGCAATATTTTCTCTGACTGTATCAGCAGATGTTGGTAGTTGCACTAATTAGGTCATCAACTAAGATGATATTAATGTTGATAATTATGCATTAAGCCTTTGATTCGGACATGTAGAAAAAGTTGGTTCTTATCCACAAATTCAAGATCTAATATGCTTTCTTCCTTTCTTGTGTTCATAATTTTGTGTTGAATATTCTCAGTGAAAACTGAGAACTATCCCCATTGCTCGGTTTTAATAGTGTTCAGTATCTTTTAGTTTTGAACACTATAAGTGAATATCCCTTTGCTTTTCACACTTTCCACCGTTGCCTCTCATAGATGTCTTATTGTGACCTTGTTTTGTGCTTTTTGACAGTTCATGTCTTCTTGCATTCCAAATTTCTTTGGAAACTAAATATACTATCACAATAAAAAAATTTCATGTATGGAATTAGAAATTTTATAGCCATTTAATTCACCTTAACATCACATGGAATTGATTCACATTTCACAGTTATCTTTCTATAGAGAAATGCAATCAACACTCCTTTGACACTCAAATGAAATCCCACATTGGTTCCACTAATGATGGTGGACCCAAGTTATTGAGCGGGTCCGGCATGGGATTTTATCCAAATCAGTGTTAGAAAGAGATTTTCAAATATTGTGTTGTTGCTAGCGTTCCTACCTTTATATATTGCACTTGGTTACAGCACTAGATAAATACATAAAAAATAAATATGCTGGCACTTATTTTGGTGTTTCTACAGGGGCGGTTTGAAATTCTCTCCTTGTCTGGTTCATATATAACAACTGAGAATGGATTAACAAAGAGCAGATCTGGTGGGATGAGCATCTCTTTGGCCGCTCCAGATGGTCGAGTAATGGGGGGTGGATTGGCTGGTTTGCTGGTAGCTGCAGGTCCTGTGCAGGTAATTTCTGCTATAGAGGAGGATATTTGATAGGGTTTAAAAAAGAAAAAGAAATACCTTGTAAAATTGTTTATCAAGATTTTTTAACCTTTATTAAATAGGAAACAAGAGTAAATAGTCTATCAGTTGACAGGGTAATGGCAATGAATTTTTACAGTCATCTAATCACAAACCGTCAGGTATGATGAGTTTGTTAACTTTTACAATAAATTACCTTAAAAGTTATAACAATGATTCTTTTATTGGTTGACTGTGTAAAAAAATTGCATAGAAAGTGAACTTATAGGATACTATTGGTCCAAATGATGGTTGTCCAAATTACTCTCATCATAAAGCAATTGTATTAAATTATAAACATTTTAGGCTACTCAAATAAGAGTTATGATGGACTTTCTTGTTTAATATCAACTACTTAAAAGAAAAATGAAGAAGCTCCTTCTCATGCCATCTTCTGCATCAGGTTGTTGTGGCTAGTTTTGTTCCTGGTCATCAGCTGGAGCAACAGAAACCAAAGAAGCCGAGAGTGGAGCATATATCAATGGCTGCTCCGACGTATGTCAACCCTACTTCTGCTGAAGAAATAAGAATTGGTCTTGGTGGAGTAAAGCCAATCATGACACCGGCTGCTTTTCAAGTGCACCACATTTTTGGCAATGGTCAAAGCTCTGGGAACTCAGCTTCTGATGATTCAGCTCCTTTCCCTGAAAACGAGTCCAACCCTAGCCATGCAGATGCTGGAGTTGCATGCTAAACATTGTTTCCTGTCAAGTATTTGGTGTTCTACAGAGTCAAACCCCATTTAGGCTCATGCTTGACTGATGCTGACAATTAACATGACAAATGTCTTATAGTGGGATGGATGAGTATCAGGTTGGTTTTGACTTGAGAAATTGTTCTCTTTGGTGCTAGGTATTATTAGTGTTAGGAAATCTACTTTTTAGCTTTCCATGTTTCTCTTTGGTGTTATCTAATATTGTTTATTGAGTTGTAGCAGTTAGATGTAGGATATATGTTATGCCACGTTCTTATTAGATTTTATAGATTGTTTGAAATGAGTGCATGTGGGTGCTTTCTAAACTGTAACCTAACGATATTATTTCTTGTGAAGGAGGAAATTGCATTTTAGCACTTATTTGTTATTTTCTCCTTATTTTCCGTTACCTAAATACAATGATATCTGGTTGATTTTAGTAATGTTTATTGGAGAGCCATTTTATATTTTATGCCCGATGGCCAAATTATGCTTTTGAGCATTTTTTACATGTTATCCATCAAGAATCTATCAGGAGTAATTGAGTAAATATGGTTGTACACTTTTACATGTGTCAACACTTGCAATGGCTACTAGTATTAAGAGTGGAAGTGGACTTTGTAGAAATCAATCTCTGGGAATTCATTTGCAAGTCACTGCAATTGCTCAAGGTCACCTAGAATTGCTTTGAATTAACTGTATGCAGAGAAATTTTCTGGCGAAGACATTTATACGAGCCACTTAGAATTGCTTTGAATTAACTACACAGTTAAAGCATCAGTTTGTTAATTTCTCAAGGTAAATCTGAAGCAAAAGCCTTTAAAGCCATGCCAGATTAAAGGTGATATAGACTTGAAACCCAAGATATTTGGAGTTTTTTGGCTCAATTTATTTGATTTCCTTCTTATGTTTTGATGTTTTTTTTAATCTACCCTTTAAGTAAAAGCTTTTTTTTCTTTTATGTATTGTTGGTATACAAAATTTTTACATTGTTAAAGAATCAGGAATCATTTTAGTATGGCTGTTAAGAACTAAGATGATTATTTTTAAATTTAACAAACTAATTATGTATAAAGGTTTGTAAGTAAATTTTATACTATCAACATATACACTATTTACTCTAAATGAATAATAGACAATCAATTAGGTTAATTGTCATATTTTCATCAACCCTATTAATGGACAAAGGTCCTATGGTGTTATGGTTATAAAGTGACTTGTATATAAAAGGGGAGACAAAAACAATGTTGTTAAAGGGCTTGTTGAATTTTTATTTGGTCTCTTAACTTTGTTTCTTTTTAATTGAGTCCCTACCTATGCCTAACAACCACATAACTAGTGAGTTGTGAGTGACCACAACCATAATTCCAACACAAATTGCCACCAATTTATCTGTAGAAAGGGGAGGCAGATCAGAAGCAAAAGGATATGGACTCAAATGTGAATGGTAGCACTGTGGGAAGCAATGGTGATTGAGAAGGTGGTGTTGGAGTTTGTGGTGGTTCAACAATTTGTGTCATTGGTAGCATAGGTTGGTGAATGGTGGTGATGCTAGAAGTTAGGGGGGCTAGAGTTAAGGATAAGAAAGTAAACAAGAAAGGGACTAAATAAAAAAATATTCAATTTCTTTATTTCTTTTTTACTTAATTATTTTTTAAAGAAAAATATATATTTTTATTTATCTGTTTGTTTACGTGTTTAAAGTGATATTAGTTATTAACTCTTTAATCATTTTCTTTTTTTTTTACTTAATTTTGAAGTGTTTTACAGACTTATCATAAATAATAAAAAATAATAATAAAAGTCATATTAGAGAATTAAAAAAATATAAAAACAAGATAATTACATTTTTTTAAACTTATATGTTAACTTTTAAAATGGATAAAAAAAAACTAATCAACCAAATTAAAATATTACCAATTCTGAAGTGGTGTCTGTCTTCATTGCATCCCTTTACCCAATTAAGCCACTGAATCGCCATGTCAACATCAACATTCGGTAAACTATTATTATCATGACAGAATGCATTGATTAATCATTTTTTACTTAACGAACATTGAAAAAAAACATGCAACCAAATTTAAAGTAAAAATTGAGTAAGATTAGTAGGGGCAGGGTCACCGAATGAGGAAGTAACAACAAGGATACTTCACACTCTAATTTACATTATCAAAGACTATCAAATTAAGATTTTTTTACTGCAAAGAGAAATGACACAAGATAAAATTTTACATAGAAGAGAAGAGGAAAATAAAAAGGTAGGAATTGAGTAGCAAAGCTATTTTAAAAGGTTAATCAAACATGTCTTAATCGGTTAGAAATTTCGTTTGGAATTTGCTTTTGAGCTTTTTCCATAATCTTACCGTCGTTGTTTCATCAAGAACCTCAAACAGGACCTCATTAGGCAAACTCAAAAAAATCAAACTATTTGCCTTATCTAAAATCTCCTTGTTCTCCAGCTTCAATTTTGGAGGTAGTATATCTTTTCGTTTAAGTTGTCTTGCAACTTTTCCATTAACAAAATTTAAGACATATCAACAGATTTAATGTGTGTGCCGCCAAAGGCAACTTTCTACAAAGGGAGAATGAACAAACTTGAATAGCAGGCTCATTGGAGTAGTAATTACACACATACACCATCATACTAACCTTTTTTTTATATAAATATCATACTAACCTTGGTTAGCCAACAAATGTTTTCTATGAATAATCTATCCATATACAGTAAAATAGGATCTTCATTTTATTGAGGGAGATTTTTGTTGCACCTTTTAAATAAAATGTAGAATTCATCATTATTTAGCATCTTTCATATTTCAAAATTATTAATGACTTTCAATTTTTTTACGTTAATCCTTTTCCATCTTAAATTCTATTTATTTATATTCTCAAATTAATTTCTTTATGTCTTTTACTTTATAATTGTTACAATTCCTTTCATTGTCATAGTCGTTTTTGTTGTGTATTTTTTTAGTACCAAGAAAAAAAGAAGCAACTAGGCGAAAACAAAACCAGCCAATCAGCAAGCAATAAATAAAGTGCAAGAATTCTTGTTCTGTGAATTTGAGAAATATATTTGTATATAATTTTTCTGATATAAATAAACTTTACACTTTTTAATTTTATAAAAATTGATGGAATTACTACATAATAAACTCTCACATGTGTGGATCTTACACAAAAATAACCGGTTGTTCCTATATTACAAAGTAATGTAAAATGTAATGACAAAATAAAGTACACGAATCATTTCAGTTAATTAGGCATAAAGTGATGGGTGACACAAAAATCTAAAATTATTGATTTTTTAAACTATTATAATTAGAGTATTTGATTTCTCATAACACTTCAAAATATACCTACAAGTTAGTTTTTTAAGTCAATTATGAGAATCTTCTTAATCATATTTCCTCTTTTCTTAAATATTATGTTTTGTGAGAATTGAAGTCAGTTTTGCGACATAAGCCATATTTTTTCCATATCTACAATTTTGCCACATCTTTCAGTGTACAATCCATCTTGGGCTTTAGGATGTTGCCTTAATTACACTCCACAACCCTTTTGCTGTGCTTCATCTCAATTCCCAGAAAGAAAATATGCTATGTTTCATCCCAATTCCCAAAAAGAAAAAATAGATGTCCTTTCGTGGCTAGTGCCTAGAGCATCCAATATGAGCAAAAAGAAAAGGAATATATAAATAAAGAAATTCCCACAAAATGTTTCTTTACAAGAAAAGAAAAGAAGAGAAAAAAAGAAGAAAGGAATCCCTACATATGCTGCTTCCAAGCATGCTCTTTATGCACATAACTTTTTCCCCTTATCCATGTGATGTGAGCAATTAGAATAAAGTTCTATACATTGAAAATTCTTATCTTCTATTCTATCTTTCAGGGAAACTGACTCAATCACTCAACTTTCATTCATTTTCTGGTTTGATTTACCAAGGCACTATGGTTGACGTGTTGGAACAATTGCATCCAAAACACAAGCAAGAGGAATTGATTTCTATTCCGAACCAAAGAGATTTTATGTATGCACATATAAACAACTATTTCTATATTATTTTCTTGAATGCTACAATACAACAAAATTCAACACAAGACTCAAATGTTTCAAGCCTGAGTTTAATAACCCAAAGTTAAGGCCTAACTTTCCTTATCATTTATTTGAGTCCTATGCATGTGCTCAACAGTTCTTCCTTCCACCCTTTGTTAACTTTCTCTATAAACTCTTCCACTCTTCTCTTCAGCTCATCCTCATCGTTGTCGTCGTCGTCGTCGTTGTTGTCGTCGTCGTCATCCTCCTCTTCCACTTTTTCCTCATCTTCGTTGTTGCAATAATCATTGCCTTCAATTCCAATGCTCTCAACTGTTTCTGCTTCCTGATCATGTGACACTTCCACTGCTTGTGGCAATGATGCTGTCTCTTTTTCCACAAGAGAATTAGAGTATTTTGCTTTTTGTTTCTCATTCTCGTCACCTTTGGAAGGAGGGATTTCACTTTCTTGATGAATGCTGAGGCTAGGCTTCAAGTCCACTAGGATAATGACTATGATCAAATTGCAGAAGCAGAAAATGAATGTTGAGCTGGAAGCAGCTTGAGTGATGAACTCCAACACAGAATCCAACATAGCTGGGAACAATTAGGAAACAAACACAAAGAGAGAGTGAGATAGGGTGGAAACAAGAGAGCAACTGTATATGCAATTTTGAGGACTTTTAAGGCATATTTAAAGCCCTTTTGAGATATAGATGCAAACGTGGAAAGAGTCCTTTATTATAATATTATTATAGGATGCAATCGCGTGGAAAGAGTTTGAAGAGAAAGAGAACAAAATAAATAAATAAAAATGAGATGTGACTTATATTTTTATATTCTATTTTAATTTTAAATTTTTATCTCAATTTATTTTTATTTTATTTCTTTCTACTCTGTTGAATGGATCCTTTAAGGAGATGTTGGTGCTTGTGCTGTTGTGAAAGCTATCATGGGAATGTAGCAAATATAATATACATTCGTGTATGTGAAAGCTAAGGAATATAACAATATAATACACATTTGTATAATAATAATAATTGATCGATTCATGTATTGATATAATGTGTGTGGGAAGGTTCCAACTGTATGTGGGGCGTATTTTATTTCATTGATTAATCAAAAGTCTTTTGAACTATACAAGGAACATCACATGGAGCTTTCTTGGCTAGCACAGCCCTATGTCATAACTCGACATCACCCACCAAAACTTTTTACGAGTGTTTGGTTTCTCTGTTTATTATTTTCTCTACCCCTTGTTGTTTCTCGGTTTAATTTTATAATCATGGGCAATTAAGTAAACTAAAAAAACAATAAATGGATTAAGATTTTGTATGTGTTGTTGAAGATCTTGGGATTTTTGACTATGACTAAGTGAAAATGACCATTGACCTAACTCTCTGTAACCAAACACTGTTGAATGTTAGAAAAATGTGTTGATATTAAGCTTTGAAAATGTCACCCCCGATGTTCACAGCTCATCCCTCAATAGATATTTTATTGAATGTGACCCAAACAGAGGAACAGGGCCTAGAATTTCTGAGAGCGAAATTTATATTCCAAATTTAATTTAATATAACTGGTTAGTTCTCAGTTTCTTCTTATAAATATTTTTTTGATAATTTTATCTAAATTGTATTAAAGTTGTTTCTCCCTGCAGTAATAGCATATTGTCATGTACTTTACTATTTAAAGAGTGTAGACACCCTTATTCCTTTTTTAATATGATGCTGAAATTCAAACAAAAAGATTTTGCCCAGCTAAGCCACTGATAAATATAGGAAAATGTCTATGATTTGTAATTCAAAATTCTGGACGACAGAATACAGTAGCATATACTATTAAATAATCATATTCATTATTCTCTCCATATATAAATTTTATGCTCCTCACTTGTTATCTTTGTCATAGTTTTCTCTTCAAATTAATTAATTTTGATGGATTGCTTACTCGTCCATTGAGGGTTGAGAAAATAGTTCAGGTTCAAAGTTCTAATGTTATATATATAGTATATGTGTGTGTGGACGAATCAACTAAGAAAATCAGTGAACGATCAATGTATTGAAGTTTCTTAAAATAAAATAAAAAAAATTAAAGTTGGTGCAAGTTCCTGTTGTTTTCCCTAATTATTATTACAACAGAAACGGTAAAGTCATCCCGTTTTAAAGTTGATAATTGAAGCACATCCATCAACAATTATTGTTTATTTACCTTGGTTGACTTTCAATTCCATTAGATTTAAGAGTCAAACTGTTCTTTTGATTGCTTTCCCACTGCTTCTTGGCTCTTTGTTTATAGTTTTCCAATCGGTTTCATTAAAATAATTTTCAGTTGACATATATGAATTAAGCATAGAGTCAGTCAATATTATTCATGTATTTCAATTTTGATGGTTTATTCTATAAAAATTGTTCAATGCACTTCTATGTAGTTATTAGTATATCATATAGCACTTCTAAAAAAATATTATATAGCAAGTTAAGAAAGGTTTAAACCTAATAAATTGTTATTTGCTAGTTTTTTTTTTTACAAGTATGTTTTCATACGTTCAAAGTATTTAAACTCATTTTGTATAAAGCAACTAGGAACAATGTTAAGGATGGAAAGGGAATTATGACCAAGCCAACATTAGGCTTAAGTCAAAGTATAGGACTATTTAGTAAATATAAGTCAAGATATTTTTTAAAGGATTTAAAAAAAAATGTTAAACTTTGGGTCACTTGAAAAGTTTTTCAAACCTAACATGTGAGTTTGTTTTAGTAAATAATAATGATAACAATAATAATATTAATAATAATAAGAAATTTTAATTTTTATATATACTATAAGAATAAGGATTTTTATATTGTCAAATTATCGGATCATATATATATATATATATATATATATATATATATATATATATATATATATATATATATATATATATATATATAAAAGTAATTATTATAAAAATAAAAATTGTATTATATATAATAATTTATTATTAGATGATAATGTAAAAAAAATCATTATGTAGGCCTATATTATTATTGTATTAGGATTATAATATTATGATTTAAGATTAATTATTTGTTCTATTTAAAGGCTTAAACTGGCCATCAACTTATATATTAGTTGAGTTGAGGTCCATTAGTGTATATATAGGTAGTTTTTTTTATATTATTTCAAAGTTGATTTTTATTTAAGTTTTCAGGACATATCAAGTCTCAATTAAAAAATGGATCATATTAAGTAAACACGTCAATTTCAAATCTTATATCCAAGAATCAAGTTAGTTTCAAGTCTTACAAAACCTAATCTAACTCAGCCTATGACAATCGCTAAATAGTGCATTCCTATAGTGGTTTGATATTATGGTACATGCAGCAATTATTTACCTCAACAATAGAAATGACGTACACACTCCTTTTCATGTTTAATTTAAGATTAAGAAAATTTCAAGCTTAAAAGTTATTTTCAAGTTTAAAATTTTCTGTGTTTCTTGAATTTTGAGGTTTTAATTTCAAAAGAGAAGGAAAATAGAAGACAAAAACTCTTAAAATTAGCCTTTTATTTCTTTTGTTTAATTAAGAATTACTTTTTAAAAACATTCTTTTCAAAATTTAAGTTATTTTCTTCTTCTAAGAAATAAATATTAATTTCCTATAAAAAAATAAATATTAAATAAGTTAAATCAAATACTACTTTTAGTACTTTAAGTTATGAAATAACCTATAGATAAAAAAAATGTCAATATATAACATTCGCATAAAGCTAAATATAATATAACGATATGAAAAAGAGTGAAATTTCTCTTCACGTTCGTTAAACATGTAAATTCCAAACCAAGAATATTAATTGTTGACAAATTAGCCCAGTGGAGCACATGGGTATCTGGTTTCAATTTGAGTATTAAGATTTATATTACCTATAAGTAAGTAGGTAACTCCTAGCCCATTATGACGAGATCATATGCCTAATAACATATTATTAGTGGATTGGAAATCTTTTTATGGAAAACAATCTTTCCCGGTTAGAGATCACGGAAGTAAATGCCATCGATCATCATCACAAATTCATAATAGCAAACCACATCCTAGTCATCCATTTCGCTTGCTTCTCTCACACTTACTAATATCATACTCTTGTAAATAAATAACAAAAAATAAAGTAATATTCCAAGGATCAAAATTCATGGTATTAGAGAATATTTGAATAATACCTAATACACGTGAAGGTTACATTACATTAAAACTTTGTCTTTATTCGAAAACCAATTACATGAAAGGAGATTTATGACAAAGTGGCTATATAGGAGATTTATGGCCCAAGACAAAGTTTCTCCTTTTTTTTTTAATAGTAAGAAAAAAGTTTCTGATTACAACAATAATCACCACCCTCTTAAGTCTTAATGTTGCTGAAGAAGCTAACCAAAACAATATGATACGTACGGAAGCCAATTCAGGAAGTCATAATAAAGAAAATATGGCTGGAAGCTCAAAAAACTCAGTGCCTCTTGTGTTGTATGTATGGGATAGTAATCTCAGCTTCTTACAAGTAAAAAATTTACTTTGAAAGAAAGTACATGATATATTTTTGCACGTATATATAAGTTCAATTTGCATTATTAACCAAGCGGATCCTACGTTACATTAGTGGTGCATTAAAGGGAAAACCATGATGAATAATCTTCCAAAGAGAGAGGATAAAAAACTATTGTTTTAGAAATTTAAGAAAACTAAGCATGCTACTAAAATTCCTATAAATCCACAACTAACTTATGAAAGACTCTCAAGCAAGAACAATGGTATTGGAAGGAATTAGATAGACCCAAGATTAAACAACAAATCCACACCATCAACCAGCCATTTCTAGAATATACATATATGTATACCAGAAATTAGCGGAAAGGGACCAAACGGACAAATAGGAAGTAAGAATGCAATGATAAATGAAACTCGAAATGTAAACTTTTAAAAACAGGTATCAAGGGCACCTCAAACTCGCTACCTGACTACCTTACCCGTGAATTCTTACAGAAAAGCGGTAATGCCTCCTAAGGCATCGGGAGTCTCCCTGCGAGGAGGTCGAGGTACAGGAAAAGTATCTAGGTTGGCTCTTCCAGAGTTGTCCACTAAAAAATCATCCTCAGCTTCTTCTGGGTCACCAACCTAGGCTGGGTCATCTACCCAGAAAACCAATTTAAAAGGGTCATCGACCCAGATTATCTCAATCAAACCTGAGCCATCCACTCAGGAATCTCCCAAACCGGCAACCGCCAAACAAACATCGGCCGACTATGTCTGACCAATTGAAACCCTTCAGGCCCTCTAAGACATGAGTCTAACCAAATTTCCAAAAATAATCAAAAAATCTTGGACATATATTGCCTCAGAATCTAACGATGATTCTGAATCAAATTTACAAACAATGATCCAAAATGCATCAATGATCAAAACAACTACCAATCCTAAAGGGAAACTACCACTAGCCAAAGTACAAACACCACCTACCAAACAAACTAACAATCATATTTATAAAAATAAATTTTTAACTGTTTTGCAGATGGAACCTGAATTTTGGGACAAAAATCCCTTCAAGGCAACGACCAAGGCTTTCCCATCAGGATTTCACTACAAACCAACTACCATCCTGAAGTCAAGAACTTTTTATGAATTGATTTTGGTAGATTCAAATTTAGTATCTATCAAACATTTCAAAGACCCAAAAGACCAAACATTAAACACCCACTCCACAATCCAAATACTAAAAGTTCTTCAACCAAGACACTTTGGTTCGGACTTAAACAAAGGAAAGAGATTTTCAGTACCATTTGACCTGGTAGGTTATACCTATTGGGATTATGTTGATGCTTGGACTAAGGTGTTTTGGCACCAAAATACCCGCTTCAAGCATTCATGGTTGATATATTTCAAGACCAACACAATTTACAATTTTCCAAATTGTTTTTTACAATGGTGGGATTTCTTTGGTCCAATTCCAGAGATATTCCCGGAAACAATCCAACAAGGATTTGCTCAATTTGAAAGACAATACAATTTGCAGGAATCACGAATTCTAGTAGATCTTAAATATTTCTCAAGTTTTTCTCTGTCATGGATTTTCTCATGGCAATATCGTTACAGCAAGACTGAAAAAACAAACCAATATCCATCACTACAAAGACATGCATTTGTAAAATGGTGGACACAATTTGACTCATCCAAAGCAGATCCAGAACAAGTAAAACTCTGGTTCCAATCCCATCCAGAATTCCTCAAAGCAGTTGATCCAGAAACTTCTGTGTTTTTAAACCAAAAGTCACATCTGGCAGCATTTTTAGCAGGATCAAAATCAAAAGAGATCCTAACTAAAAATCTAAAGGAAGTTCTGCAAATGTTACAGCAGGAGGAAGAAGGTTCATCCTCAAAGAAGGAAGAAACAAGCTCTGCTGAAGAAGAAGAAGAATACCCCTTTTACCAAAATGAAGATGCATGTTTTGGTATCTGTTTAGATTAAATTTAATTTCGGTCACAAAACCGTCTATATGTAATTAATTTGTAATTTTGGACAATACTACCTGTCTTGTAGCAAATAAGGTCCCGGTCAAAACTACTTGTCTTGTAACAAACAGTCAAATAGTTCTGGTCAAAACTACCGGCAACTACCGGTCTTAGAATTTTGGCTATATAAGGAGTCATCAACCATGTTGTGGGGCACCCTTTCATTTGGCCATTTTTCAGGTTTCTGAGACGAGGTGCTCTGAAAGAAAAAATTTTGTAAGCGCTTCTTTCAAGTTTTAATAAATTTCTATTTCTCATACGTCTCCCCTCTCCCTCTTGTATCGATCCTGTGCGGCTCTGCCGCCGCTTCGGTTTTCTTTGTTTATGAAAACCTGGGATTTGTAAGCCGGTCTCCGGTGTGCCCTTGATACTTGTTTTTAAAAGTTTACATTTTGAATTCCATTTATCACTGCATTCATACTTTCTATTTGTCCATTTGGTCCCTTTCCGCTGATCTCTGTCCATTCATGTTGCCCGAAAGGTACAATAAACATTGTTTTGTACCTATCTGATTCTTGGATTTGGATTTGCCAAAATCCAGATTTCATATCAAAATTTGAAAATATCTTTGCAGAATTTAATCTGTTAAGTAAATCTTTTTTGTTTGGAATAGGATACCTAATCCATTGTAATGCTTGATTCAGTGGTTTGTAATTTATGACTAAGCGGGGTGTTCCTCGCTCAAGCTCAGATTGTTTATTGACATAAAAAGCCACACAAGACCATGGGCTTTTGCTTTTTCAGATTAGGCCTTTATCAAGCAAATCCTTGATTTCTTTTTGGCAGTATTGAAAGAGTTCTTCGTTCATTTGAATTGGTCTGGCTTTTGTGGGAATTTGTTTTTTCCTAAAGTCTTTCTCATAAGGGAGATCAACAATATGTTTCTTTCTATCTCAAAATGCATGTGGCAAATCAGAACAAACAATTGATTCGATATGACTTAATAAAGATTGAATTTTCTCTTTTACTTGGGGCTTTCCCAATTGTATCTGAATATTATTAAAAGATACTTCTTCCTTTAAGAAGTTAATTTGGTTAATCTTATTTTCTATAAGATTTATATTTAATTTTTCTTCCTAAATAATATGTAGTTATTCCTTCATTAGATATTTGAATGGGAAACAAGGCTCTAATGAAGGGAGTTCCTAAGATTACTTCGTTCTTAAGGTTTTTTACCAGAAGAAAGTTTGTGTTAATCCTAAGACCTTGGTTTTCGATGATTGCATTTGATAACTTAAAATTAATCTTTAATTTTGAGCCATTTGTTGTGCTTAATTTTTCTGAGGTTTTTTCAAAGAATTTTGTAGGAATTAATCTTTCTAAAATACAGTTTGAATCAGCCCATGTGTCAAATAGGGCCATTGTATCTAAAACAAAATCATTAATAATTTTTATTTTTATGTAAAATTTTTGGATTTTAATCTTGTTGATTAATCCCATAAACATATCATCTTCTAGATTATTTGGTTGGTTTTCTTCGCTGTTGTTAACACTTTCAGAATCACTATCTTCCTCAAGCTGAGAAAGAATGACCTGATGAATTTCTTGTTGTTGACGAAGTTCTTTCACTTCCTTTTTTAGATTGTTTATCTCTGTTTGAAGATCTTGAATTGTTGTTGGTTTGGCTGAAGAGTTTTCTAATCTTTTGAATGTGTTACTTACATCAAATTTATTATTTGTAATAAAATCCTTTTGTCTGGGTTTTACCTCTAATGTTTTCTTGAGTTTTTCCAGAAAAACCTTCTTTTCCTGGGGTCAGGTATGAAATTGATTGCTTCAAACAAGAGATTTTGTTCTCTCGTTAGAGTATTGATTTGCCCATCATCATCTGTTGATGATAGGTGGTCATCTTGTTGGATTAGGTTTAGGTCTTCATCGGAGAGTACTGAGGATAAAGTTTCTGTTTCTTCTTCCTCTGAGGTTTCGATAAGCAAATTGTTTATTTGCTCTTCAATTGCAGGTTCTAAATTAAGGTTTCTTAACTTCTTTTTTAGTCTACAATATTTACTAATGTGGCCTTGTTTTCCACAATTGTAACATGTTATTTTTTATTTTATTTTTTGTTTAGGATTTTCCATTTCTTTACTGGTTAAGGGTTTGTATGAATATCTCCTTCTTGGAAATCTCTTTTTATTGACCAGTTTATTCTCATGGATTTCTTTCTTAGAGGATTGTTTCTTCTATTTTGGACAGGCCGGTAGACCAAATTGTTTGCAGAAAGAACCTAAATCTTTCTTTGTTTGGGCCTTTTCTTTGGCTAATTGCCTCTGAATTTTGTCATCCTGACAAATTTTTAAGACTACCTTTTGGACATAAGAAATTAATTGACCATAGCTTAAGCTTTCATATGGAATGTCTCCATTGGCAGATTGACTACGAATTTTATCCCTAACCTTGTCTCCTAATGATCTGGGAAGACCGACTAGAAATTTCTCTTTCCAAAAAGGTTGTTGACTATTTTCTCTTGTGTAAACCCTAGTTAGGAAGGTATCTCTGTACCACCTAAAGTCTGCTAAGGTTCTACACTTAAGGTTTGACAACAATTCTGCAGACCTATCTTTCCACATAGATGGGTCTCCAATGAAGTGTTGAGCTATTGTAAAAATTAATGTATTAACAGCGTCAGGAATCTCCTTATCTTCATCATTAGTAATGACTTTTCCATTGAGATCCGTCTTAACTGCGCTGTAAATTTTTTATTTTTCTTCATTCGTGAGATAATTATCCCACCAACCTTTTAATTGTTCGGAAAATCCTGCCACTAAAATGTCTATAATGGTTTCTTCCGAACATTCATGGGAGGTTTGGTAGGCTGTAGCTACCATGGTCATATGTTGGAGTGTATTCATGATGTTATACTCCATTTGTGCATCTATGTTCCATTCATAGATGTTATTTGCACTAAAACTTTTAAAATTGTTTTCACCTCTTTCTTCTAATAGAAGGTCAGGGACAGTTGGACGTTGATAATATAATTTAGAGGGTGTTTTCCAGTGTTTGAAATTAATTGGATTTATATTCTTTTCTGATACTAATCCTATCTCAATTGCATTATCTGAGTTTTGGTCACTATCTTCATTAATAACATTAATTAATTTGGAGGTACTTCTTGTTACCATTTTGGAAGTATTTTTCGAAGTTTGGGGAGTTTCTGGGATGACCTTAAGTAAACTACCAATTTTGTTTAGTAATTCACTATGATTGTCACCTACTCCTTCAATTAAGGATTTAGTTTTTCTAAGTTCCCTAATTTTTCGTTTAGCTTTATCACTCACTTTGAAAGGTTTGAATAATGGTTTTTCAATGGGAATACTTGGTGAAGCTTCCTCAACTAATTTTTGTTTAGGAACTACCTTAGTTTTAATGGTTTCTCCTAAAACTTGTAAATATTTATTGGTATAATTTGCCTGTTCCATTAGGCTCTTAATATCTTTGGAGGTTACTTCCTCGTTGGCATCTTTTGTCTTGAATGGAATCGCCATGACATGTTTATTGTTACTGTCTTTGACATTTGGTAGTTGATATTGTGTTGTGGGAGGTAATTTCGATTGGATTAACTCACCGTCCTTCATTTGCCAATTTGTTATGACATTTGTTGTTGGATCACCTATGATATCTTGTTTCCAAGGCTAATCTATATCCTTTCTGATGGTATAAGCATGAAACCAATCAAAGAAAAGGACATTAATTTTGACTCTTTCGACAAATTCATAGAACTTGTCTTGGATCTGTTTTCTGTTTATACCCGTGTAATGTTGGAAAAATCATCTCCTTTGAAGTTCATTCTTTGGAGAATAAAAGTCTTTCCTAAGGGTTTCCTTATCAATGCTAAAGTTGTCAGATAACATCATAAGGTTCCATAGAAGAATAAGTTGGGGATTGGATCGACATTTGGTCGTCCTCCTGTTCTTGGTTGTACGTTGTTCTAGGTATACTAGAGGTAGTGTCTAATCCTTGGAGGTTTACAGTAGGGAACTGGTTATGTACTCAGATCTGGTTAGTCCTACTGGAATTGAATGGGTTCTAACCGAAAACAGATCCAAGACAAGTTCTATGAATTTGTCGAAAGAGTCAAAATTAATGTCCTTTTCTTTGATTGGTTTCATGCTTATACCATTAGAAAATATATAGATTACCCTTGGAAACAAGATATCATAGGTGATCCAACAACAAATGTCATAACAAATTGGCAAATGAAGGACGGTGAGTTAATCCAATCGGAATTACCTTCCGCAACACAATATCAACTACCAAATGTCAAAGACAGTAACAATAAACATGTCATGACGATTCCATTCAAGACAGAAGATGTCAACGAGGAAGTAACCTCCAAAGATATTAAGAGCTTAATGGAACAGACAAATTATACCAATAAATATTTACAAGTTTTAGGAGAAACCATTAAAACTAAGGTAGTTCCTAAACAAAAATCAGTTGAGGAAGCTTTACCAAGTATTCCCATTGAAAAACCATTATTCAAACCTTTCAAAATGAGTGATAAAGCTAAACAAAAAATTAGGGAACTTAAAAAAACTAAATCTTTAATTGAAGGAGTAGGTGACAATCATAGTGAATTACTAAACAAAATTGGTAGTTTACTTAAGATCATCCCAAAAAATCCTCAAATTTCAGAAAATACTGTTCATATATATATATATATGGACACTAAATTCTCTACTTAATTTCCTGGTCTACGACAATTTTAGAGATTCCCATTTTCTATCAAGAACATCATACTATGCCTTTGGTATAGAAAAGTTCTGTAAAAAATAAGTTGCCTTAATAATGTTTAATTATTTGCGAGAGTTTTGTATGCAAATTGATTTTTCCTTAATATATATAAAGTATATCAAATATTTTATAATTTTGATCTTAACACGGTAAATTAAAATCTATGGGTAGTTTTTATATTTTTTGATAAATAATAAATATTGAGTGTTATGTATAATCCATGAAAAAATATATGAACGTTAAAACAACTTTAGAAATTCTAATATTTTACTTGGGAATTGGGATGCATAACGTTAATTTCTGTAGTGGTAATTATTATTGTAGACTCTGTAAGAAAAAAATCATTAATTGTAGACTGAAGCTTAATTCCTTCATGTTAGTTAATGATTTCTAAACATAGATGTTTGAAAGAAAGAAAAAAAATCAAACACAGCCCAAAGCTTTAGAATGATAGAATCAGAACGCAAAACTGTTGGCTGCATTTGCCGAGGACCTTGAATCTTACAAATCAACCAAGTCCATGTGAGAAAACCATCAACAAAATCCATTAGTGGCAAAACAATTAACTGCTTTTTCCAAAACAAAGATCTCTTTATCAGAAACTCTAGGTGCTCTCAAATTACTCCTTTTCACATACTTTTTTGCTGGTAAGACATGTCAAGACAAATATATATCGTGATCTAGCTTTGGTGTGGAATTAATTGACGAAGATTAAGGATGGATGTGTATAAGAAACTTCTGTAGCGCAAAAGGTTAAACGAAAG
The DNA here is from genome assembly GCF_000004515.6 of Glycine max. NCBI lineage: Eukaryota > Viridiplantae > Streptophyta > Magnoliopsida > Fabales > Fabaceae > Glycine > Glycine max. Next base: position 38,570,057 of record NC_038245.2, read on the forward strand.
AAGATTTATTTGCTACTATAATTATGCATTTCAACTTTTTAATAACTGTGAAGGAGAGGAATTGAAAGAGGGTCCCTTCTAGAACCATTTTTTTGGTTGATGTGACTCCTTCAAGAACAATGATTCAATGAAATGTACCATTTGCCCATTTGACTTCCACAAATTAAAATTTATACAATGCCATTTCTTTTTATGAGAAAAAAGTTACCTAAAAAGTTTTATATAATTATTTAATTATAATTTATTATATAGGGTAAGTTTATTGATATTTTAAATAATTATGTTAAAATAATGGATAAATAGTCATTTTTATCTTTAAATATGTAATTCGCTGATAAATGTGTCTCTAAAAAATAAAAATACAAAATTTAGTTCCTAAAAGTGTAAAAAATGTGACAAATATATCTGATTGTTAACTTTCATCCCGTTAATAAGATAACCTACGTGACACAAATGAATGAATTTGTCACTCAAATGATAGTTAACGTGGTTATCTCTAATTGTCAGCATAGAGACATATTTGTCATATAATATATTTTTTTTACTTTTTGTCTTGAGACTCTGCTGACAAATATGTCCCTTAAAGATGAAAAAAACAAAATTTAGTCACCGAAAGTGTAAAAAGTGTAACAAATATATCCGGACAACAAAATTTTGGGAGAGCCATACCACACCGGTAAGTGTCTGTTTCCGTTATATAATTTTTAAGTTTCACCAACGGTTGAGACATGCATAAAATATTACCAATGAAAGTGAATTTTTGTTGCTTTGGTGAATTCTTCTTACTTTTCTTCAACTACAAACAAAAAAAAATCAATCATTTGATTGTTAACTCTTGAATAAATGCTATCAACACATTAGTTTTTTTTACCGTAAAACGACAAGAAAATTATTGTTTATATTTAATCAAATACTATTTATTTAATTATTTTTTTATAAATTTTCATAATAAAATATGAATGTCTATTAGTATATGCAATGACATTAAATTACAAATTATAATACAAGTTTGTTGATTTTTATTTTTTTAAATCATACACAATTACTTTTTATTGACTAATCATTTAAAAAATCACAACCTTAAAAAAAATTATTTCAAAGGAGGTGAGTGTTTTTTACAAATTAAAAGTGTCATTGCAATTACAATTTTTTCTAAAAATTATTCATGGATCTAATTTAATTATAATATTTTACAATAATTTTTTTTACTTGAACCTTTCATCAAGCATGAGAGTGTAAAAAAATTATTTATAGTTTATAAAACGAGTATTTTTTTTCTTTTAGACTCAATTTAATTTACAAATTTGTTAAAAAAAATTTGTAACAATCATTATAATTTTTTTCAAATTATAATAATTAGTCATAATTTAGTATGAAGGATATATTTATCGCACTTTTTATAATTTTGGAAACTAAATTTTGTATTTATATATTCAGAGACTAAAGTGATTATTTATCCTAAAATAATTTAAATCATGATTTGTGATTGAATAATAATATAAAATTATTTTATATTATCTATATATATATATTAAATTCTTTTTTTATTGGATATATTAGACCATCATTTTTTTTTGGCAAAATATGATTTTATTAATTAGAACAAACAACTTGGTACAAGTACAATACGAAGGAAAACAAGGCCGCAATACTAATCACATAGGAAGCATAACCGTAACATTTTTTTTGATTATGGTATTAACGTGAACTTGTCTCAGGTGACTCTCCGTATTCAAATCTCAACTACTTCATTAACATATATAAGTTATTATATATCACTTATTTGTATCATCCGTTGTTGATCCATCTTTATTCTTGTACTAATGACAAGTGAATAATAATATAATTTTAATTCATTTCAAACTCTTTCATTCTCTCCCGCACACGCATATATATATATATATATATATATATATATATATATATATATATATATATATATATATATATATATATATATATATATATATATATATATGTATAAACAATTTTTTAATATAATTCTCTCTTTTATATTAACCATTTTAATCTTGTAATGTATTCAGAAAAAAACTTAGTAATGTAATTTATTATAAAATACTTTCATTAAAAATGTTTTCAGAAAAATCATTGTTATATCTACTTAAGAGATTAAATGAAGAAAAAAAAAAGAGAGGAAGAGACAGAGAAAATAAAAAAAATAATACCAGAAAAAAATTGAAATAGAAGAAATATGAAGATGTTTCATAAGAATATAAATATTATTATTTTCATATAATATAATAATAACATATATTTGACGGATAAATTATATTTAGACAATTAACAGTTAATTTGTTGGAAAAGAAACAATAAAAATATGAAATAAGATGTGTGATGTGATAAAAATAAATAAAGAAAAAAAATATTATATATCATATCTCTATTTGATAATAATAGTATAAATTAATTCTACTTTAACACGAGAGCAAAACTATATTCACTAACTACTCTATATTATCCCCTAAAAAAACTACTCATAGTATAATATATAAATAAAAAATGATTGATTACAATAATTACTTGAAGCATTAAAACTTTTCAATAATGTATTAATAACTTATATTTTTTTAAAAATTAAAATATAATGTAATTTCAACATGTTTGAAAGTGAAGTTCATAATTCATCTCATTTTTATTAAAAATAACTTATTAGCAAAAACATCTTCAAATTGAACACATTTGTTTTTCCAAATTTAACAAAGTATCGATTAAGAATTAAAATAAGAAATTGTTAAAAATACTATCAATGCAGCATATTATAATTTTTAATATATTTTTAAATAACTTTTTGATAAAAAAAAAAACCTTTTTTTTATTATTCACTCTTTTAAATTTAACATTCTTTTGTTGAAAAGTACATATTTTCAAGTTTTCAAAGGCAGTTTGCTACTTTGCTTTTTCATTGATTGAACGTGGTTTCGAGAGGCGCGGCACCTAGAAAGAGAGCATATAAGCATATTCTTCTCTGCGTGCTTAGTGGGTCCAGATTCATCGACCTTCCGTGATGGCCACGTACCAACCCTCTCTATAAAATGAACCAATCGAATGCGCGCAATACCATTACTAGTTTAGTCACTACACTTTTTTCACTTTCTCGGGAAAATCACAGCGACGCTCAGGAAAAACTCTAAACTGTGAAAAAACCACTGCGATCAATGGCAACGATCAAGGCCGTGAAAGCTCGCCAGATCTTCGACAGCCGTGGAAATCCAACCGTCGAAGTGAGTCTTGCTCTTTCACCATTTCCTCTTGTCGTTTTCTGTTTGGATACTGAGAAAATGTGCGAGACAAAAAATAAGTTCACGTTCTATTTTCGGTGTTTGTTGGAAAATGTTGATTCGTTTGATTCTATTGTTTTATGGAACTAGTTTATGTGAAGCTGTGATTTCTCGTTTTACTGTTTGGACGTTATGAAAATGTGCCGGAAAATGAGAGAAAAATGTATTCGCGTTCTATTTTCAGTGTTTGATAGAAAATTTTGAATCGTTTGATTCTATTTTTATTACGTAACTGGTTTATGCGAAGGTCTGATTTCTCTATATTCTGAATGTGGTTTGTTAGTGTTTGGACGTTGAGAAAATGTGCGGGAAAATGAGAGAAAAATGGATTCACGTTCTAGTTTTGCTGTTAGGTAGAAAATGTTGGTTCGTTTGATTCTATTGTTTTTATGGAACTGGTTCATGCGAAGCTATGATTGATTTCTGGATTCTGAATGCGGTTTGTTTATGTCAGGTTGACGTTATTCTCAGCGATGGAAGCTTCCACAGAGCCGCCGTGCCTAGCGGTGCTTCAACAGGTAAATGATTGCTGTTTGTTTGAGAGAGAAAAAGAAATGTGTTTAGTGAGTTGTTAGTGTTATGCTGCTTGAAGTGTCATTATCCTGCAAAACAGAGATTGTTGTGTTTGAAGTGTGGTAGTTGATTGTCTATGAGTGGAAATGTGGAATGCGTAGGTTTTGCGTGTTATATTGATGTTCATTGGCTGCAAAGTTTGATTTCATCTGGTTATGGCATGGGTTGGTAGTTCTGAAAATGGACTCGTTTTACTTTCTATAAAGGTGTTTATGAGGCTTTGGAATTAAGGGATGGAGGCTCAGACTACCTCGGGAAAGGTGTTCTCAAGGTGCTTGATGTTCCCTTTACCATTTTAGTTTTCGTTTGTTTTCGATTTTTTTTATTGTGTTGGAGCTGATGATAAGATTTCATATTTGCCTTAGGCTGTGGAGAATGTTAATTCAATTATAGCACCTGCTCTGCTTGGCAAGGTATTATGCAGCTGTAAAATTGGATTATGGCATATTTTTTGAAACATGTTAGTAGTGGATAATTGATTTCATGTGTTATTTTGTTTGTTGCCTTTACAGGACCCAACGAAGCAGACTGAAATTGACAATTTTATGGTACAGCAGCTTGATGGAACTGTTAATGAATGGGGGTGGTGCAAGCAGAAGGTATCACTATATGATTCCTTTATGCCTTGTTGAGTTCAGTGGCTGCATCTTTTGTTGTTGTATTGGCCATTTCTTTTATGCTAATTTGGTGGTTTTTACTTTTGAAATTTTCAGCTTGGAGCCAATGCTATTTTGGCAGTGTCACTTGCTGTCTGCAAGGCTGGTGCTGCAGTGAAGAAAATTCCTCTGTACAAGGTATGTGAGGTTTCAGTAATAAAAGTATTTATAAGTGAAACTTGTATTCTCATGGTCCGCTTTTGTATTGTTTTAATTTTTAGCACATTGCCAATCTGGCTGGAAACAAGACTTTGGTACTGCCTGTACCTTCATTCAATGTTATCAATGGAGGCTCACATGCTGGAAATAAGCTAGCAATGCAGGTAATGTCTATTTAATATAACAATTGAACAGGACAATTCTTTATTGAAAATTTGAAATGCTTACCCTGGGTCCTCCTCTGTAGGAATTTATGATTCTCCCTGTTGGGGCATCTTCCTTCAAAGAAGCAATGAAAATGGGCGTAGAAGTATACCATCATCTAAAGGTTATAGTTCTTTTCGCATAACTCTCTTTAAAATCATTATTATTTAGTGGTCATAAATTGAGATGTTGCCTGTTTATCTTACAGGCTGTTATTAAAAAGAAATACGGTCAGGATGCTACTAACGTTGGTGATGAAGGTGGCTTTGCTCCTAATATCCAGGTCCTTAGCAGCTACAATTTTGGTTTTAGTGATCTAAGCATTATTTTAAAGTAATCCATGATTTTTTTTTGCTTGCATTGAGCTGAATTATTTATGTAATGTAATAATCCTAATATGTTTTTCTTTATAAAAAAAAAAGTCTTTCTGCTGTTATTGTATACTGAACATTTATCTTTATATGCTGGTCCAATACAATTTTATTTTTCTAATCTATATGTTTGTTGTTTAATTTATAGGAAAACCAAGAAGGTCTTGAGCTTCTGAAGACTGCCATTGCCAAAGCTGGTTACACTGGAAAGGTTGAGTTTTCGTCTACTGAGTCTAATTTATCATCTTAATATATTATATTGCTGATTAATTTCTATTCTTACAGGTTGTAATTGGGATGGATGTTGCTGCTTCAGAATTTTATGATAACAAGGACAAAACCTATGACTTGAATTTTAAGGAAGAGGTTGACAACTTAGAAACATTTTCCCAATTTTTCTTAAATTTTCATTTTGCTCCGTTGAGATATATTTCTTTTTCAAATGCTTTAACTAGATAACTGACTACATTATTGCAGAATAATGATGGATCACAGAAAATCTCAGGAGACAGCTTAAAGAATGTGTACAAATCATATGTGACAGATTATCCAATTGTGTCCATTGAGGATCCATTTGATCAGGATGACTGGGAGCACTATGCAAAATTAACAGCTGAAGTTGGCCAGCAGGTGCAGATTGTTGGTGATGATCTCCTTGTCACCAACCCAAAGGTATGCTATATTAACTTAAAATCTGTGACCTATGTTCTGCAAATATGTATCATTGACAATGTTCTGTCTATTATTAACTCTAGCGGGTGGAGAAAGCAATCAAGGAGAAGGCTTGCAATGCCCTTCTGTTGAAGGTAAATTAACTTTTGCCTTCTTTTCATCTGCTAGAAGATCGAAAGTTAAAGTTCCCTGTTTATTAGCTATTTTTTATATCTGAAAAATTCTCTATCAACTCTAACAAGGAAAGTTTTATTTATTTATCATCATTGTTAGGTGAATCAAATTGGTAGTGTAACTGAAAGTATTGAAGCTGTGAGAATGTCTAAACAAGCTGGTTGGGGTGTCATGGCTAGCCACAGGAGGTATTTGTTCTGTTTTGTGACATTGTATTATTCTTTGTGCACACTAATGTGTTTCATCTTGTTTATTGTAGTGGTGAAACTGAGGATACCTTCATTGCTGACCTCTCAGTTGGATTAGCAACTGTAAGTTGCCAGAATCAGAAGCTTTTTTTTTTCAATCATATCATGTTCTTTTTCATTGTTCCAGTGGTGCATTTTGGGACAAATTTTGTTTAAATTTTGAAAAATGATTTTTTTTTACCTTAAGCTGAAGCTGATATAAGATATTGCTATGTCATTATTTAACAGGGTCAGATCAAGACTGGAGCTCCCTGCCGATCTGAAAGGCTTGCCAAGTACAACCAGGTAAAAATCGTCAAAGCTTATCATTGTTTTTTTTACATGAGCTGTATACTAGAATACCCTTTGAAAACTGGATTTTTTAAAGGCTTTGATTTAGAACCAATGTTTTTATTTGTTGTAATTTTTGTTCTCTCCCATACTATATTACATGCCGCAGCAGGACCAATAAAAAAATTAGTGTAAAATTAAATTGGGATGTCCATTGCTTATATTATTGACCGTTGTCACTTCTTACCCTTTGGTCTGTGGTGCAGCTCCTGAGGATTGAGGAGGAACTTGGTTCTGCTGCTGTGTATGCTGGTGCCAAATTCAGAGCCCCCGTGGAGCCCTACTGATTGTTTAGCCCAAGATTACTAAGCATCATTTAAATAAGATTCTATTGATGACTGCATAGGACATGTATTTTTTGCGAAAAATAAACTTGTCTACTACTTCAGAGAATATAGGTTTTCCGGGCGTGGAATTTTGAAGCGAGAAAATAAGGCAGTAGATGTATGCCTGATGCCTAGTTTATTTGAAATCTAGCTTTAGGGGGTGTTTGGTGCGACAAATTGTTTTCCAGAATCATAATTTTTGGGAATTAAAAAATTTTGGTCGTAAAATATTTTTTGAAATATTTAGATAGGTTTTCTGAAAATTAAAGAATTATGTGATATTTTTATCTGTTTACTTAATTATTTATCATAATAATAACAATTGATCTAATAGAAGTATTATGATATTTTATTGTAGTAAACGAAAATTTTAATTCGAAAAAATAAGATTCTCCTTTCTTCCATAAAAAGGTTTTCCTGGAAACTAGCCAAAAAATATTCATAGAAAACTTTCTTTCTCGTGAATGTATATTGTTTGCGTAGTTTTTTTCTTTTTTAAAATTGATATCAAACATGGGAAATCAAGATGCTCAATTTGAAATCAAGATGCTCAATTTAACATTCATAGGAAACTGAAAAATTCTCTTATGTCAAATGTTAGCTTAATTCTATCATAATCCTCGCTTTAATAGTAATATTTGTTGAATTAGCCTTAAACAACCCAACTATAGCCTTTTAAATTAAGGCAAAAGTGTCATAGAGGAATAGATCATAGATACTTTTTTTTTTTTTACGCTCATAATCAACTTGCCAAAATTAGGGTTTTCAACAAACATAGGGTTTTAAATTCATAACAACTATTTTTCATTTACTTGTGCAATAGTATGAGGACACAACATAAGAAGTGCCTACACCACTCCAGACAAATACATAATCAACATTACTCAAAATTAGTATTTCCTCTTGATTGGTATCAAAACCATCACCATTGAAATCAAGATGTATCTAATGGAGAGGGATCCAGACTCTAGTGACATATGGACAAGATCTATATGATGGGGTTGAACTTCGTCCTTAGAGCTCTTATTACAAGTAATAGTTCCATCAACTACTTCTAATAAGTGTTTTGATGACAAAGTCTGTCCCTTTTTATACCAGAACCTTGTATTGGAAAATAAAGGAGATCGGAGAAAGGGACTAATGAGAAGTTGAGGAAGAAATGGGGTGATGTGTGGCCTAAATGAAACATCAAAGAACCCTAAGAAATACAAGGATTATTAATATGTTAAATTTTCCATTCTAGAAGTTTCTTGTGTTTAGGATTGTTCCACGTGTAAGGAAGTTGGTCTACCTATCTAGGAAGGATTAGGGTTCATTAGCAAACCCTTAGGATTATGGTAACTAAAATCAATTGTATTCACAATTACACATGTCTATACTTTAGTCACGTAGGGTATGTATGGTTGTGAGGAGAGAAAATAAGGAAATAGAAGAGAAAAGAAGATAAATATATAAGAAATAAGAGAAATATTTAAATTAAAGTAATTTAATAGGTTAAAAAAGAAAAAAATAATTAATATTGAATGAAAATACAATTTTATCCTTTGTTAAAACTTTTTGTAGGTTGCAACTCATGAAAGAGTGTTAGAAGGACCACTCTTTTTATTGAACATTGTCAGTTTCTCCTTCAATCTGCACAACAAAGAGAAGATAAAAAAACATGTGGGTGCCATAGCTTCTTTTAAAATATTCTGCACAATTCTTTGTAACCAATTCACCACATTGTGCCAATTTCTTCATACTCTTGCGTTAATCCTTCCTTTCCTCACATATTTGATCACTACCAAATGAAGGCTTAAGGGTTGTTTGGTTGTGAGGACTGAGGAGGGAAGAGGAAAGAAGAAAAATATGTAAGAAATAAAGATGATTTGGTTGAAAAGAAATAGAGAAGAAATAGAATGATATGATTTATGAAAATACTCATTTACCCTCATAAGATTAATATATTATATATTTTTTTTCCTTTTAACTGTAAATTGGAAGGCTATTTTTTTATTATCCCATTGACGCCACCCTGGATGATAGACTCCATTGTGAGGTATGATCTTTTGCTTTCTTTGCTTTTCACTTTTTGCTATAATAATGGTGTTAAAAAATAGAGGTGTTGGGTAAGTGCAAATTCATTCTAGTAGTTGGGTGAGTGCGTGGAGCATGAACAAATAGGAGTAAGTACACCGAAGTTTGTTTCTACCAACAAATAGATCGGGGCCATGCACACAAAGTGCAGATTCCATCATGACATTTGTCGCCACAACATATCTTGACGAGGAGGAGGAGTTGCACAATTTGAAGTCGACGACAATCAAAGTCACAACATCATGACCGCGGTGGATCTCGACGACGACGAGGAGTTGCGCATTTGGAAGGTGTCTAACAACAGGAAGGATGGTTCCAACGACGGAATGACAAACCTCGCGGAGGAGAACTTGCACGAATGAAAGAAGGAAGAGAAAGAACAAGGACAATAAAGTAAAATATTGTATTTCTTCAAAAATCTTCTCATTTGAGAGAGGAAAATGAAACCAATGGGTCTTGCATGATTTTCAAAAATTTCTCCACTACCTCTGCGCAACCAAATTGATGAAGTTTGTTGAATTCTTCGCTCTTTTGCGCCTCTCCTCCTTTATTTGAGCACAACCAAACATATCCTTAAGGTGTGTTTGATAGAAGGAGAAGAAATAAATGGAGGGAAAATAGGTAGGTGAGAAAAGAAAAGAAGAGAAATAAGTAAGAAATACAAGTTATTTGATAGAAGAGAAATATATGAGAAATGAATAGGTTGTTTGGTTGTAAGGAGAGAAAATGAGAGAATGAAAGATAATAGGTGAAAAAAGAAAAGAAATAAGTAAGAAATAGAGTGCAGAGAGATGTGATTTGGTTGAAGAGAAATAAGGAAGAATAAAACATAAATATTTTTAATTAAATTTGTTTAGTTAGTAAAATATAAAAATAAAAGAAATTGGTTTGTGGAGTAAATTACCATTTTAACCTTATTATTAAGGTTTATTTATAATTTAATTTTTTTAGGGAAGATAGAAGTAGCAAATAGAGATGGCTAAGAGGAATAAAAATACAAAGGTTTAATTTGTGAGTTATGTTTCATGATTTCGATCAGAAAGATGACATCTACCACAGCGAGATCAAAATTCCAACAGACCTCTCTCGCAATACCAATCCACTTTTAGCGTTTCAAATACAATATCAACCACCCCCACCCCCACCCCCCTCCAATGGTCGCACACCCACCTTCCATCATTCGTTAATGCCCCCCAAATCCAACAAATAATAAACACATAAGAACTTCTCTCATCATTTTCGCCTGCCATAATCATCACCTAAAACCCCAATTACGACGTAGAGCACCACCAAAAGCCCTAACGAAACCGCCACTACCAGTGATGACAAGACGTTCAACGACCTCTAGTTGGAGAAATGGGCGGTGAAGACATACTAGGAGCTCGAAATATGGAGCGCGCAAACAATGGGATGAATGAGCTCTTTTCTCTCCTCCAGCACCAGTGCTTTTTGTATGTGACGCAACAAGTAAAGGGCATGGTGGTAAAAACATTTACACATTGAAAAATTCTTCCTTAATCTTCTCATGTGAGAGAGGAAAATAAAACTTGTGGGTCTCACAATTTTCTAAAAAATTTCTCTGCACCACTATGCAACCAAACCAATATGATCAACACACTTCTTCACTCTTCTTCGTCTCTCCTATCTCTTCTAATTCATTTGATTGCAACCAAACTGATCTGAAGAAAAATATTTAAATTAAAGTTAGTTGGCAGATAAAAAAAAGAGAGAGAATTGATTTATTATTATTTGGTTAAAAAAATTATAAAAAATTGACACACCAGTCACATATCTATTGTCTACACAACACCAGACACTCATCGAGGTAGCACATATCTACAACGACTTAATATTGTGGAGATCATAAAAAAGCGTAAAAAAGTAATGGACATCATAATTTTACACATCCCAATAAAAATATTTTTCCTTTTAGTTCTTTAATCAATTATCTCTTTTTTCTTAAATTTGCAATTCTAGTTTCTCAATTTTTCCTTTTAGCTCTTTAATCAATTATCTTTTCTTTTTTCTTAAATTTGCAATTCTAGTTTCTCAATTTTTTAATTTAGACGTTTTGTCCACTACTTTAAAAAACTATGATTTTAATCCCCTTAATCGATTTCAAACTTGACTTTGTGTTTTTTTTAATGTTTTTTATTAATAAATTAAGCTTGTTACAATAGCAATTAAATAATAATTTAAAAAATTTGTTATGTGAATAATAAATAGACACTTGTAAATTAGAAACAAAAATTGAAATTGCATATTTTTTAAAAAAGAGACAAAATATCTTAATTAAAAAATGGGGATTAAAATCATAATATTTTTTAAAGTGAAATCAAATTTTTGAAAAATAAAAAATAAAATGTTTTATTTAAAAAATTAAAAAAATTAAAATCGCTAATTTATGAAAATAGGAAGTTTGAAATTACATTTCAGTAAAAAGAATAATGATAAAGTTAAGTTTGAGGCTTGGTTGTTGCTAGTGCACCCAACATTATTGCTGGTGCACCCAACACTTAATGCAAAAAGTCACAAATGCTCCTTGTTATTTAAAAAAAAAAAAAATAGTGCACCCAGCAAGCCATTTCTTCTTCCTTTCCGCGAGGCTTTTCTTCTTCCTCCTTCTTTCGCGAGCCATTTCTTCTTCTTGGTGATTCTTCTTCCGTGCGAGTTGCTGTTTCTCCCTCGCGAGGTGGTTGTTCTTCTTCCGTGCGAGCTGCTGCTTCTCCCTCCTTTGAGTGCCTCTTCTTCTTCCATTCTTCCGCGAGGTGCTGCTCTTCCGTTCTTCATCGAGGTAAGGCCTATTGTCCCTTTTCTTGTTTGTTATTGCTTCCATTATTGCTTCCAATCATCCTTATTGCTTCCATTGGAGATTGCTTAAGTATTTAGGTCATCCGTAGTAGACACAAGTTAGGACCTAGTTGATCTGCAATAGGGTAGATGATCCGTAGGCTGTGTATTTAGGCTGTGTTGAACTTGCGGATCAAGTTGATCCACAAGCTTTATGTGGATCAACTTGATCCGCACATATAAATTTAAAATTTTAAAGCTTAAATTAGGCAATAAATTATGCAAAATGGTTGTTAAATTATATGAACACCTAAACTAATATAATGGTAAACCAAAGCTAATAAATAAACACCAAAGCGAATATAAAAAGTATTGGTAACAGTGTTCAATATGTACTAGTTGCAACAACATTGCTTTGCTGATTTTGTTTAGCGTTTTGTCAAGTTGTCCATTCATTACTTTCTTCTGTGTTTGAGGTCATATCACTAGATTTATTAATAAGGACAAGAATCTTGCCTTTGAAGAAAAGGTGTTGTTTTTCTCTCCATTCTCAATATTAGATATCGTGATTAATAGATCTAAACTTTCATCAGTCCCTACTACAAACAAAAAGTCTCTTTATAAGTATCATTGTGTCAACGTGGGCCATAGAGTGCAACGTGCTTGCAATGTAGCTCTAATTCTTTCTCCCTCACTGACTCGAGTGATTGCTCAAACTTGGATTTCTCAAGTGCCTGCAGGAAAAATTAAGTTATTAGATTAAAAAGTAGAAGTAAACCAACAACAAATCACAAGTCACTAAAAAACACCAAATCCATTACTATTTGTCATTGAGCAACTGAAACCACATCTGCTAAATGTCCCAATTCAACTATTTGTACAAAGATGAACTATTTTTGTAGAAGCTCTCTCGTATTAGCTTCTCTAAAAACTAATTTTTAACATATGCATAAGTTAATTTTAACTTATGGAGAGGAGACCTTATTTTATTTTTTCTTCTGACTTTTTCCTATTTTTAACTTGTGCACAAGAAATTTTCTTCTCCTAAATATCTAAAAAGAATTTTCTGAAAACAATAAGTGAACCAAATAATGGTGCAGTGACCTTTAAATTGAGGCTAGTAAATGCAAAGCAACTATGTTGATTATAGCTTGACTGCTAACCGAAATATTAGAACATCTATAACAAATAAACAATTTCTAAATGGTCCGAAATGAATTTATAGAGAAATGTAAATGCCCATCATAAGAAAACAATTTTGAATGGACGATACATGTGTTAGTGCAATTACATGGGTTCAATATAATGAAGGATTTGGGTCCTCTAATGTGAGGGGTTTGTACTTCTAAAAATAAAGCGCTCTAACTAACAACTGTTGAATAGAAAATCAATGATTGAGATTGTAGTTAATTACAAATATTGTTATGCATGTATTTGATTTTATCACAATTCTCAATCATTAATTTTCTAATCACTAGTTGTAAGTGCACTTTATAGTTTATCCTAAAACAAGAATAGTGCATTCAAAAGTTAATGCTTATTAACACAACTTTTAGACACATTCAAAATCATAACCTACACTGGAAGATTATGTGATCTCTTTAAGAAAATGAGATAAAGAAAAATTGCTTTGGCTATTGAGATAAGAACAAAAATTTGCTTGCATCTAATAGCACAACATTTGCAGATCATGGTTAAAACTAGAGGGTTAGATCGTGCCTTAGGTAGGGTTGTTGGCAGAGGTTTGGGAAGAGGGGATGGTGATGATTCTAACAGTGCTCCCTAGCACTGAAGGCTGACCGCATCGGCACGCAGGTGACAGGTACCTGTCACTGTTGCCGATGATGTGCCTACGGTACCTGCGGACTTGCCTGCGGTACCTACGAATTTGCATGTGGTACTAGAGGCTGAGCCTGTTGTAGCTGGTGATGAGCCCATGGTAGATGCTGCACAGGACATCGGTGCAGAGACTGACGCATAGGATACCGGTGCAGAGGATGCTGCAGATGAGACTGAGGGATTTCCTGGTGGACCCAGGGACCCATCTGTGCTTACGGAGTATGCTGAGCATGTTGCAGCCATCGTATGGTCCGGAGAGGTATTTATAATATTCAATTTAAGTTATCTGTTAAGTATTCTTTTTTATTGAGGTTTTGATTACTTTAAAATATTATTTTAATAAATTGTATGTTCCTTTATACTTCATCAGGAACGACCTAAGTTGAAGTTATCCTCCCATGGGAGGAAGGTGCATAAATTAGGCAGACCTGCTCCTGCAATTGAGGATATGATTGTTGGGATAGGATTAAGTCCTCTGATCGCATTTTCAGTAGACATCGACGATCGGGGACTTATATCCTCGTTTGTCGAGAAGTGGCACTGAGAGACAAGTACTTTTCATCTTCCAGTGGGGGAGGTATCCATCACGCTGGATGACGTCGCATCTCTTCTTCATCTGTCGATCATTGGCGACTTCCATGCTTTTCAGCCTCTGCACATCGACAAGGTGGTGCTGATGCTGGTTGAGTTACTGATGGTCTCACCAGAGGTAGCCATGGCCGAGACAGGACATTGTACTGGACCATACGTACGCCTGTCTTGGCTACGAGACATTTATCAGCGCAGATGTCAGACCCAGCACTGGACAGCTACAACTCGTGCTTATCTTCTGCATCTTCTGGGTTGCACTCTTTTTGCTAATAAGAGTGCAACCCATGTTCATGTTGTGTTCTTAGACGCCATGCGTGACCTCACTCAGACTAGGAGGTATGCATGGGGAGCTGTTGACCTCGTCCATATGTACGATCAGCTTAATGATGTCAGTATCAGCACCAGCCGATAGGTTGCTGGTTACATCACATTGTTTCAGGTAATTAACATGTTTTTCATAATTTAATTACAAAAATGTTTTAATGAGGGTATTTTATTTTAGACGTTCATTTGAAATTTGTATAATTTTCATGTAACCTCTGTAGTGTTGGATATATGAGCACTTTCCGTCAGTTGCGGAGTGCAATGCTGATCCAGAGGATGACGAGGTGTCACTACGTGCGTGTCGGTGGATTGCCACAAAGAAGACTGCCAAGAAGATATCTACAACGACGTACATGCAGTGCCTGGATCGTCTCAGGATTCCAGATGTCTGCTAGATGCCATATGCGAAGCACCGACCGGTCTAGGACTTTCATCTGATTTCATGTTTCTTAGGACAACTCCACTGGGGGCCTGTTGTTGTCAGATACAGACCGGAGAGGGTTATGCGCCAGTTTGGATACGTCCAGTGCATTCCTGCACACCCTTCTGATTCATGGGGGTCATTTGATGATGTAGACGATAGGTGGACGCACTACTCAGACCATTTGGCACCAGTAGGTGACATATGTGTTGTGCTAGGTCAGTGTGCGACTTACTACATCGACTGATTCTTCGTGATATCGCATCCATTCATGACTGTGCCACAGACATCAGATCCTCCTCGATATGCATATGCGACGTAGCCAGACATATCCCTCAGGTGCCAGAGTCACGTATCCCTCAGGAGCCAACACCAGCATCGACACATGCGGATTCTGATGCGGACGAGCCCAGACATGGAGTGGTAAGTGTTACTATTTGGTTACATGTATGTCATTTACTTGAATTATTTTAATATTAATTTGTATAATTCGTTTGTTTTCAATTTAACAGGAGACTTGCCATGCCATCGTAGAGACGTTGGAGCATCATCTCAGCCTAAATAAAGTCACGCCAGACACATCACACATGAGGTCATCCAAAAATGCCTCAGGATTGCCAGGGGTGTCGCAGAAGACAACAATGTGTATGTGAGGTCTCGACGTAGGCGGCGTACGAATCAACCATAGTTTATTCACACCTTTGATATTATTAGTTTTGGATGATGTATTTGACTGAACATTTTGTATATTTTAAGTTATTTTGGTTAATAATATTAGTTTATAATATTAGTGTTAACGTTTACATGTTATTTATGTTTAAATTACTTGATTCCAAATTCATTCAAAATTCATCGAAATATTATGAATGGAAGTAACTAAATTAAAAATGTTATATTATTATTGCCTTAGTAAATTAGAAATGTCATTTAAAAATTAAAACATATCTACATTATTTATTACTAATTAATTAATTTAATGAAAATTTGTTTAAATAAAGCTTAAATTTTCAAAAAATACAGTCTTTTACGGATCAATTTGATTCGTAAGTCCTTTACGGATCAACTTAATCTGTAAAAGACTTGCAGATCAAGTTGATCTGTAAAAAACTTACGGATCAAGTTGATCTGCAAAAGCAAATAACACAGGGGCAATTTTGACATTTGTTAATGATGCTAGGTGCACCTTGCAAACACCCTTGAGCCTTTAAGCAGAGAAAGCAAAAGAAGGCAAGAAGCTGAGAGTTTTGAGTTTTGAGATTTGACTCACGAGAGGAGAGTAATGTGTGGGAAGTAGAAGTAGAAGTAGAAGGAGAGAAGCACCACTACGTCAGCGATTCCTTTGCCTTTTTCTTCTTTCTTAGACTCGAAGACAAGTTTGATCCTATTTTGAGAATCGCATTCAGATGGAAAGCGCATCAGAGCTTGTGGAATTCCCGTTGTTGCTGACACCAATCGATTCCAACTACAGAGCTTGCACCATTCCTTACAGATTCCCCTCCGATAACCCTCGCAAGCCCACTCCCACCGAAATCTCTTGGATTGATCTCTTCCTCAACTCAATCCCCTCTTTCAAGTGCGTTTCCCACTTCTCTTTTCTTCTTTTCACTTCTAAAAAAATTGATTTTTTGGTGCCTGATTCCCAGTTTTTCATCGTTTGTAGCATACCCTTTTGCTCGTTTTTCCCAGCAATTTCGTGGTTTGCTCTTTTTCTTGATAGAAATTGTGGGTTTTTTTTTCTCTTTTTTAAATTGATGCAACAAATGGGTCGTTTTATTTTTCCTCCCCTTGTGAGTTTTTGCTTAGGATACTTAATTCGTGATATTTGATTATGCAACTTTTTATGATGATCAGAACTGTTACCGGCAGAACTTAGGAGCAGTTGTTTAGGTATTTTAGTGTTGTTCTCCAGCAACCAAAATTAGAGTTCCAATCAATGCTGACTTTCATTGCGTGGTAATCGTGGTTTAACGAGATGAAATTTCAATTTAATTGGATATTAACACTATAAATACCTAAGAAAATGCATCTAACTTTTGTTCATTTGTTATTACTGCTGTTATAGTTACCACTTGTATTTGTATATTTGTATGTCTGTGTATGATATAATGATATATGTATACTAATTTATTATTTCATTTGTTTTTTTAAACTATGATTTTCAATTTTAGCTAATATATATGTGTTTGTAATGGTGGTATATATATGCTGGTGAGGGATGAACAACATATGCAGGTGGTGTTATCATTACTATTTGCTATTTGTTTATCTTTCTATAGCACCTTGAACGTATTTACAAATTTTAATTTCTGTGGGAGTTACTGCCAAAGTGGTTGGTTTGATTGGGGCTTCCATTGTCTTGACTCCTGATTATATTTAATACTGGGTTAGGGTTATTTATGTTATTATTGTTGCTTTTTAGAGGTTGCAACCAAAAGTCCAAAGCTTAAATCTAAAGGGTGATTTAAGAGTCATTTTAATATAAGTGATAGTAAAGCTGCTTTAGGAGAAGTTGAGTGTTTGGTAAACATATACTATAAGCATCATTAATATTAACAAAGCACCAAAATCATGATCATAGTAACATCTATAACAAATGAATGTTTAAATTGTTTTAATAATAATTTGTAATTTGTTGTTGTACTTTTCTAATGTTCTGAATCAACCTAAAAGCACCAGATGATCAACCGATTTGGCTGTCTCCTAACCTAGATTTTAGGAGCCATCTTTGCTCAATTTACAAACTTCCTAGAATTGCTTTTTCTTAATTAAGGTGAGTAGAAGCAACAAATTGATGGCAATATTAAAACAATCATTACTGGTTTTAGTGAAATATGTGAATTTTTATATTATTGCAAGGATTTCATTATTTGTGTGTTTCATGTTTACACTTTACCTCATCATTTAGCTTTTATTTAACAGGAAGCGTGCAGAGAGTGATACTTCTGTTCCTGATGCTGCAGCTAAAGCTGAAAAATTTGCTCAAAGGTTATTTCTTACTTCTTATTTTTACTATACATAATAACTTGTAGTATGGGATTTACTAATTTTATGTTTTGTTTATGTTTTTTCCTGCAAAAGATATGCTGATATACTTGAAGATTTGAAGAAAGATCCTGAAAGTCATGGTGGGCCTCCTGATTGCATTGTATGTTCTATACTATAGCTAAAACTATACCGTAATCTCCCCTTCCCCAAAATAGGAATTAGAAAAAAAAAGAAGTTTGGTGATGTGTCTAATTTCCTTCAATGTTTTTCTATTTTTCTCTCTTTCTGGTGGGTGGTTGGGGGGATTTTCCAGCTTCTCTGCAGACTTCGTGAACTTGTGCTTAGAGAATTGGGATTCAGAGATATCTTCAAAAAAGTCAAGGTAAGTTTAACTGTTATTTGGGATGCCATTTGTTACTGCTATGCAACTATGGACAATAAAAGGTGGAAGAAAAGTGTTATCTGATTGTAGTTGATTAAATGTAACATCTTGCATGAATTATGGAGGAAAAATAATGGAATTGTTTTCAGATGTAGTTGGTTGAGAAGCTCTACTGTTCATTAGCCGAAGTTGAGTTGAGAAGAATTTAAACATATGTTGTTATCAATTTTAATAAAGGAGAGCTGGGGTGGTACATGACATTATTAATGCACAATATAGTTTTATTTCACCCAAGTTATGTTACTCTTTTCTGTTCACTTCAATAGGATGAAGAAAATGCAAAAGCCATCTCACTGTTTGAGAATGTTGTTCATCTTAATGATGCCATTGAAGATGAAGGCAAGCGACTTGAGAATCTAGTTAGAGGAATTTTTGCTGGAAACATATTTGATCTTGGTTCTGCACAGGTAGGATGATTTACTATGCATTCTTTTGATAACTTGGCAAAACTAACTAACATTCTTTGCCAAACCAGACTGCACCTACTTGTTCATTCAAACACTAATTTTACTTGGTTAAGCTGCAATATGTATCTATAAATATTCTTTTATGTACCATGTTTCAGTAACAATCCCTTTATCCATTCTTTCCGCTTTCCTATTTTTTTGGTTTAGTTCCTCTGTTCTGTGAAGAATAAGGACACATGTGTCTAATTATCCTTAAAATACAATATTCCTTAACTTTCCGTAGTTGATTGCTGTTAGTACTATTGTCTATTTGTCACTGGTGTTATCCCATTTTCTGATATCATTTGGATTAGTTCCTCATTGCTGTGCGAAGAATAAGGACACATTCAGTGGCTAATTATCCTTAAAATACAATGTTTATATCTTGCCTCGGTTGCTGAAATTTTGCATGGGTAATTAGATATTCTTAAAACTTTACCTAGGTATGAATTTAGTTTCCTACTAGAAGAAAACTGTTTTTCTTTTTCTTTTTTAATTATCACAATCATACAGTAGTGTGTAAAGCTATATCTATTTGTACTTTATGTATATGTATATTACCTTATTCTTTTCACAATTTCTTGAAGCTTGCAGAGGTTTTCTCTAAGGATGGAATGTCCTTTTTGGCTAGTTGTCAAAATCTCGTTCCTCGACCTTGGGTCATTGATGATCTTGACACTTTCAAATTGAAATGGAGCAAGAACCCATGGAAGAAGGCAAGTTTGACATGTATAAAGAGATACAATTTTATCATTGATAATTGAATTTTTGTCTTCTGGCATATTTTATGCCGTGGTACTGTTCTAATCTGTGCCTTTTATCATGGCAGGTTATCATATTTGTTGATAACTCTGGTGCAGATATCATTTTGGGTATTATGCCATTTGCAAGAGAACTACTTCGGCGTGGGAGTCAGGTTTGCTGAATCTTTTATTTATTTATAAAAGAAAAAATCATTAAAATGAAAATAAATATTGCAAAAGAGATGGATGAAAAGGAACCCTTTTTTAGCATAATAATAAAACATATAAAACAAAGAAAAAAGAGAAAATCATTGTAGCAAAGCCGTCCAATCCTAACAAGGGTTACCCCATTTATAAAGTCATGTGATTTACATCAAATAGAACCCAAACACATAAAATTTTACCAAATCAAGTGCTGTGCCATTGAATTCTCTTTAAAAATACAGGAGTTATTGTTCAACCAAATGCACCAAAGTGGAGCATAGGTAGCACATTGCCACAGATATTTTGCATCTTTATTTCTACCAAAAGCCTTGAAAGCAAAATTTTCAGATATTTTAATTCTATATCAATCATCTGAACTCTAATTTCTGGATAAAACATGTAAATGATTGTCTTGTTGTACATGTTCATTAGTATTTTTCCATTTTAATTATATGTTTAAATAGAAACTGCTTTTGAAATTCTGTTCTTACAGCTGACATCTTTAACGTATTTAATGTGATTCTGTATGAACGCAGGTTGTATTGGCTGCTAATGACTTACCATCCATCAATGATGTGACTTGTTCTGAGCTAGTTGAAATTATATCAAAGGTAATGAAAATAAGTTTTTATATAAAGTTTTTGTAATTGCCATATTCTTTGCTAACTCCATCATTTTGGCTTCCACTTATCCAGTTAAAGGATGAAGATGGACAGCTTGTGGGTGTCAGTACTTCAAATCTCTTAATTGCGAACTCTGGCAATGATTTACCTGTAAGAAAATGAGCAATGCTTTCTGTCGATTAGGAAAATTATGGTATTCAAACCTGTGATATCAGATCTTTAACCTGTATGATGATGATTACATCTTTTGTGCTTTGTTGAATTGATTACAGGTCATTGATCTTACAAGAGTGTCACAGGAGCTTGCTTACCTTGCCAGCGATGCAGATCTTGTCATCTTAGAAGGGATGGTAAGTTCTTTCTTGTACTCCCTTTGTCCCTAATTATAAGACCATTTTTAGAAATTTGTTTGTCGCTTTTTATAAGATCATTTTCTAATTTTTAGATGTATTAATTATTTTTTTTCATACATACCCTTACTTAATTATTCTCTCCAAACATTAATGAGAAACAATTGAGTGGTTCGAGAGATAAGAAAAGGGTAATTTTGGAATGATAGGACAATTAATTGACAAATTTAATGTGATTAACTCATCTAACTACATTTTTTATGGGGTATAAATCAATTGAAAGGGTCTTATAATTAGGGACGGAGAGAGTATGTTGCTGGAAACTTCTATTTCACTGATGGATCAATTTATAGATGCATTGTTGGGCTTTGGTACTTGGAGTGAAGTAGGGTAGCAAAGGGAATAGTATTAGCAGCAACGTGATGTCACTGGTTAGTGCTGGCCGTGGATTAAAAAATTGCCTGTGGAAAGTTAGAACAAGACAGTTCTTGGACTTTGAGCAACACCTTTGGATATTGACTTTAAAATATTATAAAACTGAGGAAAATTTAGAAAAAATGAGTTTGGGTTTTGTTGGTATGAATCATCTAACGTATCTTGTAGAAAATGTTAAAACTTAAAAGCTATGGAAAATCAGAATAGTTGATTTGCTCAATAGAAACATCCAATTAGAATCGGAGAAGTTTATTTTGATATGTAACATCTTGGATTTGTTAGGGCATCAAATCACATAATGTTTTTGCACTGCACAATCCACATAAAGCAAGTTTCATTCCTTTAAGGATTTAGAACCTTTTTGCTAAGAGTATAGAAGCAGGAAAAAGTGATGCCTTATTAGCCTGAGATAACCGTTAAATATTTTTCTTCTTAGTACTTAATAGTGTTATACTAGAAAGATCTTTGTATAAGCAATAAAATCCATCATCGGGTCAAACTAATTTTCATAAATTGTTTAGTTTTTAGACTATTAGGAGTGTCAAGTGTTGTGAGTAAAAGTCTAATATTGAATGAGGGGAACGTATGGATGGACGTTCTCATACTTGAAATGGGAGATTGTTGGGAGTGTCAAGTTGAACAATATAATTGGCCAAGACTTGCACACTTAATGCCATAAAGTTTTTGGCTCCCATATGAACCAACACAGACACCCTTTTCTTTTGTTTAGTATGTATGTAATTTCATCTTGATTCTGACATTATTCTTTCTCATAGCTTGGCACCACCTAGGCTATTCTAGTATTTTTTACTTAGAGTTGCAAAAATGTTATCTTACCACCAAGTGAGTGGATCAACTGGCGAGGGTGTGATAGTTCCAGCCTAACCAGATGTCTCGGGTTCGAGTTTTGGGTATATAATTGTGCTAAATACTTGAAGGGAGAGTTTTGTCACATATAATGATCCTACCCGGTATGGACAGGATTGTCTCCAATGGAGTTGTGGTCTAAACCAAAAAAAAAATAAAAAATACAAGTCTCTGAAAACAGAAAATAAAGTGAAAATAAGATAACATTGTAGTTTCCTCATATTGGATTCTGCAGTTGCATTATAAGCCCATAATACAACAAATTACAAAGATGGGTTTTTCAAATCCAAATATTCTATACTAATCTATTTCTTTTGACAGGGTCGTGGAATAGAAACAAATCTCTATGCTCAATTTAAATGTGATTCTCTTAAGATTGGAATGGTAATACACCTTACAATTATTTTACCTGCCTTAACTAATGAAAAATTGAGCTCTAATGATCCCTTATTTCTTTCTTGGCATTTTGTTAGGTGAAACATCCCGAGGTAGCACAATTTCTCGGTGGACGTTTGTATGACTGTGTATTCAAATACAATGAAGTTTCAAGTTAGCTATGAAGTTATATTCTTTTCCTACTAATGCTGCAGACCTGCAATTTTTCTACTGTTAATCCTTCATCTTGATACACCATTACATGCCTGTAGTTTGGATACTCTTTAAAATGTCATTTTAGTATTATAAAGGTGATAAAACCAAAACATCTTACTTGTAATAAGAAGTTATTCTACATACATGACTTGGTCTCACTCTAACGAAAAGGTAATATGCAGAAAGAAAAATGTCTCCAATATCTTATTTAATACATTTTTAGTGCATATTTTTACTATTAGGTGAAATTCACATAAAACTAACTAAAAAGCCAATAAGGACTGCTAGTAATGAACCTCATGAATTTTAACTAACAATAATGAATGTAGCGTTTCTTTCTAAGGAAAATTACATTAACTTTCTTTGAGGAGTTCTAATACTTTGTTTGGAATTTGGATAGTTTTTTTATAAATATTTTTTTATAGACGTACAAAAAAATGAAATAAAATGAATTCTTTCTATAAGTTAAAATTTAAATTTATGTATTTTAATGTTTATAAAAATTATTTTTTTAAGGACATAATAATTCTTTCATTTAACTTTTTAATATGTTAAAATATATAAGTTGATCTTAAGAAGTTTATTTTTTGTTTTCTTTTTCTCGTATGACCGACTCCTGTTACTCTGCATGGTGGATAATTTTTTCATGAAATCCGGAGATGAGCTAAGTTCTATTGAAGGAAGTAAATATGCACTTTTTATCCCTAAGTGCATGAATATATAGAAGTTGACAAATACTTATTTAAAACTTTAAACTGATAAATTATGAGTTTAAAGTTTTGAATAAATATTTGTCAACATCTATATATTCATACACTTAGGAAAAAAAGAAATAAATATAATAAAAAAGAAGAAATAAATATAATAAATGATAAGGCGACGAAAAAGAAGAAAAAAAATAAAAGTAATAAATATAATTAAGTATTTATATATTAGTAGTCTAAGATTGTTGACACGTGGGATTTACTTCATTTGTGCTATTTGAAAGTGTTACACGTGACGTGAGGCATTTTCCTAAAGTGTCACAATTGAGAGGTGGTTACTTAGTAGGACAGGACAAATGTTGTGTATATTTGATGGGCGCAACAAACATGAAATCGTCACATGTCGCATATGTTTCTCTTTGTGTGATCGAGGCACCTTGATATGGCTCAACATGATCAATGTTGTGCATGTTTGATGGCTGCAATAAATAAAACATTGACATGCATGCGCTTGTGATATACAAATTCTCTTTGTGTGATCGAGGCACCTTGCTATGCATGATTTTTTTTATCCTCCAACTGGTTACTAAGTATTAAATAAAATATCTCCATTAAATACCTAATAACCAGCCCCTACATCGACTATATCCTACTAGTGCTGGAAAAAAATCCTACACGTAAATGTATAGACAAAATCATAGCGAAAGAAAGAGCGAGCCATTTTCACGATCCCTAAATATACAAATTAAGAACTAATTAGCTCATTCAATCTATTCATTTTATCAAGAGGAATGCATATATTACGAGGAGAGTATAATATAGGTAGCTTTCATGGAAGAGGAATGTAATTTACTATTCTTTTTTATTTACTACTAGGAGATAAATGTGGCCATTTATTTTAAATGAAATTTATCTGTAAGGAGGTAACTTCAATGACAAAAAGTAAATAAGTAAAGAAGAACAATAAAAATCTATACAATTAGGAGAGTGGGAACTTTTGTCTCCCTTACTTTCTCTCAGTTGAATATATTCTCAATATTATCTCTTTTTTCTCTTTTGGACGTTACATTTTACATATTACTTGTACAACTAATCAAAAACTATGCATATCAAACTACTATTCATTTATCTTTATATGCATACTTAATATTTTTAAATGTCTATCCCATTATTTCAATTTATCCATATTGTATCTCTATCTTTAAATTTCAACATTATGTTTTTTTAAGATTGTCAATGATATAAGATTATTTTTAGTCATTGACAATTTTTTATATTCAAAAGTATTTAATTAGTATGAGTTTTAATTATAATACAATTTACATATTTAAAAATGTTTATTTATTATAATTATAATTTTCTTTTTAAAAAATGGGGTAACATGTATCATCGGCGTGACACTACTAGAAAAATGTTTTTCTACAACGGTTATTTCGAATATTCTACGTCGATTATTAATCATCGTTGTAAGCAACGTCGTAGAAAATTTTTACTTAACTTTCTACGACAGTTTCCTAAAAAATCATCTAAGAAAATGTATCATTCTAAAACGATTTTTAACAAAAAGTCATCTTAGAATTCTTCTAAGACGGTTCTTAGTTGAAAATTGTCTTAGAAGAATAAATTTTCTAAGACGTTTTTTTAGAAAACTGTCTTAAAAAAAAATTTAAAAAATATATTGAAGAGTATAAAATGGTTTTTTCAAAAAATCGTCTAGACATTCTAAAATGATTATTCAAAGAACTGTCTTAGAATGTAGACGATTGTTCTTAGTTGCAATGGCCCGTTGACTAGCTCAAGCTAATGTTGCAATGTCAAAGTCACCACTCGTCGCTTGTTTTTATTTGACAACTATAATGAATAGCTCTAATAGTAATACCAGTTGATAAAAACCTTTAGAGAACTAGACCACAAAAACGAGTTGTTGTAGTTAGAGAACCAAAGGGATTATAAAACTCACACTAGAATCTCATATTTCCAATGTAGGACTCAAGTCTTGTACTTTATAATTAGATTCTAACACAGAAGAACCTATCCTTCGGCTAAAGTTTTTTGTTTTTATTTTCAAAGAAGAGATTAAGATAAAAAAAAACTATATGTCAGTTTAATTATCCTAATTTATATCACTGGTTAAATAGATTGAACTTTTTACTTAACCAGTCATGCTATGAAAATCATACCTTTTATCATTTATGCTAAATGTATGGCTTTACACTATATTTGGCTAATTATATCCACTCTAATGTGATGTAATAGCCCCCCACCCCCATCAAAGTACTTACTACTTAACATTGAACAAAATAGCAAAGTTATAAAAGGAAGCATAAAATGTAGCATACCAGACCCATATGATACCATAATTCATGAACATCTTGGAAAGGTGTCCAAGTACTTCATAGCATCATGAGGAATGAGACCTTCAAGAAAAAAACTTCAACAACCGATTGTGTGTTCCTTGCATCACTTCAAAACACTGCTCAAGTGCACTCACTTCTTGCTCTTTGCTCAACTCCAACACCTTCCACCTCCTCTTCTGCAAAATGTTGTTTAAATTGCCCCTAAAAACAAATTAACAACAAAATCAAGCCCCCAATAAAAAAAAACACACAGAATAACAAGCTTAAACAAAGCTTGCTTGATTGTTTCTAGTCCCCCAATAGAGTTGAACTCCACATCAATGTCATCAAGATTTATAACGTCACAGGCTATTACATCCTGGTACACAATAAAACATAATACTTAACTACGGTCCAATATTTTTAACTGTTAAAATATAGTAAGGCCATATATGTCTATAGAGGATATGTAAATGGATCTAGTCCTTCATTTGTATGATTATTTGGATAGAATTCTGGGTTTAAATTAATTTCATAGTTAAACAAAGAAATTGGCCAAAATTAGGAAATCATAATAGATTAACCATAAGGAATTGAACAATCTCTTTCAAGAATACAATTGACCAAAATTCCATTGATTACAAAGTATGAGAGAAACATGATAATATGAGCACATTAGTACACAATGTACATAAAAAACAACCAAACTTTATCTTTCACGAAGAGTGAAAGACAATAACAAAAGCAAAAGATAAATTGAAGGTCAACATTAGAGCTTAGCTAATCAAAAGCACATTATTCCACCAATTAAAGAATCATTCGAATTCGAACCTAAAAATTAAAAAAGAACAGAGCAATGGATTAAAACCTTGTAAGGGTTAGTCTGAATGAGGGGGACCGAGATGCTTTGCAATCTCTTTCTTGTGCTCAAGAGCCTTCTTCGATGCTTTGCGATTAGGGTCCAGGTGTCTTAGTCCACGTGCCACAACATGCTAGTGTGGTGCACCCGTGTAAAGGTCGCCAGCAACGGCGTCGTTTCGTCCTCCCTCCCGCAAAGGCTCGAAACAACCATAAAAACGTCGATGAATCGTAGTAGCGTTTCGCGTGAGCCCAAAACAACCTCCGATCCCACCTAGAGCGTAACAGCACCACCACCACCCTCTACCATGTGTTAGAGTGGTTGAACCTTCGTGCATGCTTTTTCTGTTGTAGAACAATCCTGTCGCAGTGACGATGGTGGAGGTTGAGGCGGAAGCGGAGGCGGAGGCTTCATCGAATGAGTCTCTACTGTTGCGGTGGTACCCGAGGGGTAGGTCAACTGCATCGTGGTGGAGAAGCTCTCAATCTCAAAAAGATCAAAGCTCGCGTCACTCATGGCATTACCAATAGAAGTTGTCAATCTTGAAGAGATCAAAGATCGTAGTGTGTGTGGTGGTTGTTACCAATAGAAGCACAGGCCACTTTGAGGAGGTAGTGGATGGGACCGAGGAATGTTGGCCATTGTTGAGGCATTTGAGGAAGGAAAGTCGAGGAGTGTAAGGAGACATTTTAGGGTTTCCAACAAGTGCGCTTATGTGTGAGTGAGAGGCTGAACACGTTTGTTTTTATTTAATTAAAAATAGTGAAAAATATTTTAAGACGGTTTAGAATGACAGTCTTCTAAGACGGTTTTAGTAAAATTGTTTTTGTTGAGAAATTTTATATTTACAAAACTATCACCGCCTTACATACTAAGACGATTCTTAAGGAACCATCGTCATTTTGCTGTGATAGAAAATACTTTTTCTAATAATGTGAATTTCTCTAAATATAATATTTCCACACAATGTTCGTTTCCTTCGTAACTACACAATTATCTCAAGATTAACTCTTTAAAGTTTGTATTGTACTCCTTGAATATGTGGGAGATATCAAACTTTTTTTTTCTTCTACGCAAATGATATGTACATCTTACAATGATATTTATCTTTTACGTCTTACAGACATAATTTCACTAATGATATTAGCTTTGTCCTTGATCATTATAGGACTTTTCCTCACAAATATTTAACTTGTTCACTATGACAATATTTTGGTGGGGTCAGTAATTGACTGGTTATTAGTTAGTGTAGATCTTATGTAAATTTTGTGTAAGAACGAAAAACATAATTCCTCTATAATTTCTATTCTCATACTCGTTTTAAAGTGACCCCAATTGATATCCATTATTACGAACACGTGATTCAAACCCTTTGTATTTATAATAGTTTCGCAGTGCATATATTGTTTAATAAGGCATTAGAAGGCGTATTTTACAAGGAGTGGATTTCGTATAAATGAATATGATTAAAGAAAGATTCGTTGAATCTTTAACTTGCCAAATTTCTTTCGTAAGTATAGTATAATGGAAGTAGGTCTTAACTTAAGTCTTAGATTTATTGCTGCCATGATGGGATAATACAATTGTTTAATTCACCAACTAAAACCTGTCACAACCAATAAAAGGAAACTAGAAAGGGGACTTGAGAATTTAATTTCATAATGCTCTAAGTCGCATAATTATAAAGTATATATTACCGAATCTTCTATAAATAACCATAAAGTTTTTATAATTTGAACTCAGCTTATCATGTGAGACATAAACTAGTTCTTCGATTTTTTGTTTTTACTATTATTAATTTCAATTTTTGAGATAATAATTATAATAAGATACCTTCATTATACATAGTACTCTAGTGGTTAACTGGTTAATAAAATTACCTGTGCATCGGTACTATCATATATACAACTAATATAAAATTATTATATTTATATGAATAATTTAATTTTTATTCAAGCGCGTGAGAAAACAAAGCATTTTTTTCTTTCCGCCTTACTTTTCCTTTGCGGATATACATACCCTACCGTATCAAGCTTTTGTTTGGTTCCCTATGCAATTATTATATTTTCTTTTTTCTTACTACTAGAGTCTTGAGCATATATGAATAGTAGTTCCACATTCACCCATAATTGCTTCTTCAATCCTAGGTAAATTCGAATAATAAACTAGTTATGAACTGTTCTTAATTTGTCAACTCTCGTTACAAGTTATTATATTTAAAAATGACTCCTAATTTGAAGTTTGCGAAGCTAGTACTGTTCCTAATTATTATATTTCATTTCTGTTTTTTTAGAAGAATTAAATTTCATTTCATTCACTATCATTTTGAATTTTTTCATAACGCTATTAACTATTCAGTAATGCATTACTCAATAAACGGAAATATTTAACCATCATAACCACTATTTAAGAATTGAAATTAATTAATTAATCATGTAGAAAAAGAATTAAAATTAATTTTTAATCACAAATATCATAATATTGTAAGTGAATAACATTATTTTCTCAATTTTTTCATTATTTGTATATATAGTATTTCTCATCTAGTAAGCTATATATATAACATTGGTCTAATTTCAACTATTTTCAATGACCATCATGATGCAATTTTATACCACTATATTATGAACTAAAATAATTCTATTTTACAATAGCAAATTTTATAGTACCTGGTGTCTAATTTCAACACGAGTTGTGTCATTTTCATTGATTGCGACATGTAATTTTTATATTGCTAGCTAGATTTTCACATCCTCTTCTCTGCTTGTGAACTTGCTATGATAGGAATAATAACGGTGAAATAATTCTCAATTGCACTTCCGACTCTAGCTAAGTTTTCAAACAACAAACATAATTTGAAATAAAGGCTATCATATAAATTTTAAAGTTAGCTATTAGATCTACATATGCAATACACCTTGAGAGGGGGAAATTATCACTAAAAACCTTGAAATGTGATAGTATGTTTCTACAAAATTTATGACGAAATATGATGACACCGCAACGATTATATGAAACGATATGATATTATCTGGAAAAATTTTACAATATTACAAATTAAGTGTCATTATTGGTATGGATGCTATATGTTTTTGCCCGTTGATAAGTAAGCTGCTAGGGCTATCGTAGAATTAAAGACACTGATTATTACACTGCAAAGCCGAACATAGTGACAAGAAAGAAAAGAGAGATTATTATTGATTGTGTGTTTGAACTTTTTCTGTACCCTACTTGTTGATAACAAATATAAGGCCAATATTTGAAAGACACATGTGGTAATATGTATTATGTAATGATTAATCATAATGATAATTAATGATAGCTCAATATAATACGCTCTAGACAGATCGATCGAGAGAGGTTTTACCTTTTGTTGTCACATGGATGAATGGATGTTGTTTATTTGTTCTCCCTCAGTCATTATTAGTGCAAAGCCCAAAAGTTGAAATATGAATTTCAAAATGTTTGCGTTTGGTAAAACTTCAGATATCTCCAAAAATAGCTAGCCCAAAATTCACAGAAGGTAGTAACTTTTTTTATCATGTAATGATGAAAATAAAAATGTTTCCGTCTCTAATCAGCTTTTTAACATTTTTTTTATTATTAAAAACTGCTAGTATAAAATTATGAGTTAAACACACTAGAGTAAACGTTACCAGCACATCTGAAAATATTTTTTTTTCCAAACTATATATATCTTTCAAGAAAATAATTATGTTTGAGTTCGATAAAATAGTTATGAATAACAAATTATTTTTTAAATTGTTATATACCTAAGATTCAAATTCAATCGAGATCTCTAAAATTAAGGTTAGACAATTATATGCTAGTTGGTTCACATGTGTTGGAAAAGCAACGCTTTTATAAATAAAATTATTCACACCCACAAAAAATCATGAGAACACACATAAAAATTATACCACAAGGAAAATAATAACAAACACAAGAATTTAACATGGTTCGAGATCTCTTGCTTACGTCCATGAAACAGTTTCAAAAATTATTTCATTATCACAAGAACGATTACATGATTATAACCCACCACAAACAGTGTATTACTCTATAAACCTAAGCACTTCACTCAATAGTTACAAAAAATGATAACACTTTCACACAAAGACATTTTTCTCTCAACAAAATGACTTTGGTTCACAATCTCTTTTCTCACACATTCCCTCTTCATGTGTTATGTTTCTTCACTAATTCTATTCTCTATTTATAGTGAATATTGCTACTAATTATAATAAATAAGTTCTCTTGAAAGTTGAAACAAAAACAACTTTCAATGTATCCATTCAACTAAGAATCATCTAGTAAAGTGTAATTTTTTACTTTACTATTAAGCCACCTAAACCTTAATGATAAAAATTCAATTCTCAATATATATACATACATCTTATCTTTTGGCTTGAAACTCTATAACATGCTTTATGATACTCCATTCATAACCCTAATAGATGATACCACTGGAAAACTGTAGAACCGCTATCATTGTTTCTGCATTCAGCAAATAGTTGCAATTAGCAATAAGATCTCATTCCTCAGTTATTTTCTGATAGTAGATCTCCACACGGGCTACCTAAATTATGTTGCCTTTTTATGATAAACCAAACATGACAGTGCGGTATATAGTAGCCTTGTAACATTGATTCAAGACTGCATGGTGAAAACGAATTCTAGCTATTTTTTTTTAAGAATTGGGGAACGATATAATAAAGTTTTTTTTTCTTCCCCATTAATTGTACCAAACAAATTCACTATTTTTATTAACATTTTCCAGATTCGGAATTTTTTATAGCATCGTCTTGGGAAAATTTATAGCACGAGTCTTAAGTTCTACTCAACTAATTAATAATAAGTGACGAAAAGGTCATCTCTAACTGAAGGAAAAAATAAAACGAAAACGCATCCAATTATTTTGGTTGCTTCTCTGAGTACACATAGCTGAGCATAATTTGCAAAGTATCAGCTATTATATGACATAAAATACTGTCCATATATGTTTACAAAAAAAAATCTCTCCCCCCAACCCCCCTTCCCTTTTTTCTCTTTTAAAAGGTGAATAAGACATAACACCTGATAATACATGTAAAGTCTATGCTTAACAACCACATGCTTTAGGTGAAATTATTTCATCACCCTCTCCTCACCAAAACCAAGTATAATGTATTAGCTTTGACATTTCGTCCCAATCTTATATTGCTGTTTGTTCTCCCTCCCTCTACCACCAATCCCCTCCCCAAAAAAAAAAAAAAAGATATGATATATGTCAGAAGACACGTTGATCGAAGATTAGTAATTAGTAATAAAAATAACAGGATAAATTCAAAATTGCTTGTTCATTTAATTTAAGTAAATAAAAAGAAAACATATTAGTTGGATGTTTAATTAATGATCAATGGCAGGAAGGCGATAGCTATCCTTGTTTCTCATATTGCATCTATAATGATACAATATATTGCAGTAATGATAAGAAGAGGCTGCTGGTAGTTGTGACACATGCCTATATATGTTTTTATTATTATTAAATAATTAATCTTGAAGACTATATTAGTTAATAAACATGTGTTACAGATTTATTGAAAATTCGTAACGAAAGTTCGTTTGTTTATTTTTCAGTCACGAGTAAGGAGGGTAATCTTACTAGTTATATATAGACGGAGCCATGGAGGTAAAAAAACAAAATCATATAAACCTTGTATGATTTTATACCTGACAAGATTAGAAAATAAATACTAGCATAATTTATACATGACAAGATTTTATAAAACCTTGTATAATTCATGTAGTTGATCTCATTATATGAAAACAAATATGAATAAACTAATAAGCATATAATCACAAGCAGCCACCATATATGATAAATTTCATTAACTTATTTCAGAATAAATATTCCTTAAAAGTTATATTAAAAATTATTTTTAATTAGTGTAAAATGTTTTCCACTGATAATGAATACCTATTAAACTAAAAAAATAGTGTAATGAAGATTATTTTAACTTGATTAGAATGTGTAATAATCTAATTAATCTTACATGTGCGGCAATGTGAAAATAACAGTACGTATTTCGATTAACAGTGATTAATAAGATAAATATCACGCAGGCCAAAAAAAATGTAATCTCACCATTAACTCGATATTAATTTCTTTTAGCATTATCTTTAATTAACACCAAAAACTATATACGAGTATAGAAAAGAAAAAAACAATCTTAAAAAGATGATACGCTTGTATTTGGGAAAATAAGTTATATCTTACATGTTTTCATCTTCCTGAATATACAATTTATAAACTGTATGCTTGTATCTAACTAATGCATATTTTGAATGTAAAATTAACTTTGCTAAAATTGATTACCTTAATGACATCTGGAGTCAAAGGTAACGAGAGAGATTATCTCCGGCAATGCTTAATTAATTTTCAATTCAAAAGTTGATTTTTTTCCTCTCTTTTCTTTTACCAGTTTCTTTTTTTTTAAATGATTCTTATTTAATTTGAGGTACGGTACTTAAAAAAATAGAAAAAAAATCTTGAATAAAATAAAAACTATATTTCAAAGAGATAGATAATAGTTCGGTTGAGAATATGTTCATATTCAACCATGTGGAATTCATAATATAGGTGATGCTTTGCAAATCACAGGTAAAATATTTTTTTAAGTTTTAAAATTATATTTTAAAAAATTTTTAGTTATTAATAAATGAGTACTCATCGAATAAAGTAGTTTAAAAATATTTTTTAATTATACTTTTTCATATTTTCTTATAGGCAAAATTGCAAATTTGATTCCCCTATCTGTCTCAGAATTCGATTTTGGTCCTCCTATAATTTAATTCACGAATTTAATTCTTCCAATTTTTTGCAATTTAGTTATTTCAGTCTTCAACCCCGAAACTGTACATGATGCAATCCTACCCCCCCCCCCAAGGACATTGAATAGAAGACTCCAAGAAGATTGAGTCAGAGAGGCAAGAGAAGACCCTAGGGTTCTCATGAGCCTTAGGGTAGATTTTGAGCCCATGGACTAAATATGAGCTCACTTATCTTTGTACATATTAGATTAAGATTTCATTATTTTTGAGTTTTGTATTTAGGGCTCCATAGTGTAGGTAAGGTACTCTTGTAATGTAGAATTTTTTAGCCTTTGTATTTTAGGACACCTAGACTAGTTTTTGTATTAGGGATAGTTTTGTAATTTCATATGCATTAAGTGAATATTTGATGTGTGTGTTGAGAGATAAATTTAATTGAATTGGGAGAAGCTCAATCCAATTAAATTTTAGAGGGGGATGTGAGCATTTGCTTGCTACACCCCATTGTCACATCATATAGTCACACTTTATGGATGTCCTTCATGTTTTACATGTCTCATGACACCTAAATACACTTAGTAGAGAATCTTGGACTTAATCTTAGATTAGTGGGCTGAATCATAACTAAAATTCACTAATAATAATTAGTGAAATTTTGGCTCCAAATTTGGCTCCACAAATTCAAATTCAAAGTGAAATTTGAATTTCAATTCAAATTTTCTTCCAATTTTGTGTGACACTTAAAGCTATAAACAGAGGCCTTGTGTGTGTATTTTTTCAACTTTAATTATTTGAGAATTATACTTCAAAGTTTAGACCTCATTAGAGGCACAAAATTTCGTGCTCCTTTTGTCCCTCTCCCTCCACTCATCTTCTCCTACCTTCTAGCTCTTATCCATGGCTTCCTATGGTGGTGAGCTTCTTCTTGACTCATCCTCCTTGAAGTGGCGTCTCCAATCATCTTCCTTCTCCATTCTGCTGCCATTGATCTTCAAGAAGTAAAGGACTCCATTGATGAAGAAGATCCAAGACCTACAAGCTCCACATGGAGCTTCATCAGTACCTTGGCTATTAATTGCTTACCTTGACTGCCACGTGTTGCGTTTTTATTGTACATTAACTGTCATGTTGTGCGATTTTATTGAAAGTTGAAATTAATTAGGTATACAAAATTAACGTTTAATAAATGTGTGACACGTGACGATCAACGTATAATAAAAGCGTCATATATAACGGTCAATGTTGGCAAGTAACATACAACATCCAGTTTCGGGGTTGGGGGACTGAAATAATGAGATTCTAAAAAACTGTGAGACTAAATTTGTGAATTAAATTATAAGAGGATCAAAATCGAATTCTAAAACAAACAGAAGGACCAAATTTACAATTTTACCTTTCTTATGTTACAAAATAAAATGATTGTTAGATCGAGTACAAGAACTTTTTGTGCTCAACAGCTCAAATACTATGTATACAAATTTAACAGCCTATTCTTGAATATAAAGTCAACTTGGGATCTTACAAAATAATTAATATTATTGTGAGTAAATTTTTGTGTAAAACGGAGAATTCTCTGATAAAACTGACCAAGAAAGAAATAATTATTGTAATGATCAAGATGCGAAAAAATAAATCCTATGATGGATTAACAATGTATCATTCAGATTAAAGAGCCATCCTCTGAAAAATTGATTGTCGTTGAAAAATACAATTTACTACTAAAATTTCCTTTTTAATATAATATTTTTTAGCAAAGACGACTTAGCATCATTTTTCATCTTGTATCAAATGGGAAAATTT
Source organism: Glycine max (assembly GCF_000004515.6). NCBI lineage: Eukaryota > Viridiplantae > Streptophyta > Magnoliopsida > Fabales > Fabaceae > Glycine > Glycine max. Next base: position 38,605,308 of record NC_038245.2, read on the forward strand.
TATATATTGGAAAACCAACGTCAGAACCAATCTTTTTGTTATCATGAATATAAAAATGTTCGAAATTTATTATTGTAAAATTTTTAGTAATTTTTTTGTCTTCATAAAATTAAAATATCATTTTTAGGTCCAATACAATATTCAAATATCCAATGTAAAAAATGATGCTAAGTATTGCTCTTTTTACATGGGTTATATGCTTCATTGATATAATAAATGTGACATTTTAATGATGCAAATTATCGATGTAAAAAAACAAATATATGTAAGTTCAAATGTTCAAATCTTGTTTTAGACAAAAAATGAAAAAAAATATAATTTAATGAAAAAGAAAATATACTAAAAATTTTATAAAAATAAATTCTGAATATTTTTATATTTAGCAAATACAAACATATTTTAGCCAAAATTTTATATGCATTAGTCAAAGTAAAAAACCTAAAATGCTAATGTATACTATACAGGGAAGCATTCAAGGTATTCACTATGAAAAAGTCCCCACGTGGCCAAACCTCAATAACAAACTTTGGTGTCATAATTGTGCACACAAGCACCTCAAGACATTCTAGGGTTTAGGGATGAGGAGGTAGGGTTTCAAGTATATTTTTTGTCATATAGACTTTCTTTTCATTTAACTGAACTCTTAGAGAATGCTTTATTTTTAGCATTGATTTTAATTTATAGGATTCTCTTTAAACTCAAAAAAGTTGACTTCCTCTTTATTTTTGAATAACAAGTAAATAAAGCTTAAATTACATAAAAGTTCAACTATTTATGAATTAGGCCAACAAAATATTGTATCTACAAACTTCACAAACAATTAGAGAGTTTAAGTGACTATTTATTATTTTAATGTAAATAATTATTCTTATCTTACTGTTTTTGTTTATGATTCTCGATTTTATATTCCAATAAATGAAATGAGAATGATGACATCTTTTGTAGAATATTTCCACAAAAGTATAAGTTTGATTTCAACATGTTGAGTGACCTTATTAAGAACTATATATTTGTTATTGGAGCTAAACATAATCATGTCTTCCGCGTTTGTAAATTAGCATTCTTTAGCTAATAATTTATTAGGGAATGTATATTTGCATAATTGTTGGAGGTCAACAATACTCAAATAATTTGAATTAGGAATTAATGGCTATTTTGTTGAAAACTAATAACCAATATTCTTTATAGAAGGAAAGTGATATCATAAGGTGAGCAAAATGTTGTGTAATAAATATTTTTTTTTATTTTTTTTGTCAACACACAAATATTTTGATGTTTTGAGACCATTATGTTTTGATTCTTAACATGTTATGTCAATTCTTGTATGGACTAAATAGTGTATGGTGTCATCTTCTTGTGCATAATTTATTTTCTTACTGGATTAATGCATCTCTTTGCATTATTAAAATTGTACACGAAAAATGATTACGATGAAGCTTTGGTAATGCAACACTCTAGTAGGTATTGCTTTAATTTTGTATAAAGATTAACATTTTAAAATAAAAATTATTATTTTAATGTCTTTTCTTAATGTTGTAATTTCTATTCCTGTACACTACATCCCTATGATTTGTTTAATTTTTTTTTATTGTTGGTTTAACAACATAATGATTCATGTTATGTACACGCACTTGTGTTCTTTTTTTTGTCACTATATTTGTAATGTATAATTTTTTTTGGAAGAGTTGTACATGTACATGCAAAATGATTATCTACTAGGTACATGCACATGTGTTTAACAACATATGATTCATCATTTGATTATCTCTTAACTAAAAAATTAGGCGAACAAAATCTTGTACCTACAAAGTAACAGTAAGATCTTGTGGAGTGGGTAGGTTTTTTAGGTTTCGTTTACAACATATGTATGTTTTCTACATTCATATCTTTAAAAATCTAATGTTACATAGTCAAGCTTCAAGTATGTTTTGTTAGTTTTCTCAGGTAAACTATATTTCTATTGACCAAACTACATGTGTCCAAACTCCAAATACAACTCATTACTAGAAAATATGATTTTAACATCGGTTATTAAGGACTTTCAACATCGGTTAATAATCGATGTTGAAAGTAACGACGTTGAAAATATTATCGTTAACATCAGTTTTTCAAAACCAATGTTAATGTAAAAATACAACATCGGTTATTTAAATAACCGATGTTATATAATAAGAATTATAAAAAAAAAGTTATATATCTTCATATCAACAACGATTTTAGTAAAAATCGATGTTGCTGGTAATAAGTTAACATCGGTTTTTTAAAACACCGATGTTGTTGGTGACATTTAACATCGGTTGTTTAAAAAATCGATGTTGCTGGTAATAAGTTAACATCGGATTTTTAAGAAACCGATGTTGTTAGTGGAAGTTAACATCGATTTTTTACCGATGTTGTTTTTAAGGATTTTTTTTAATATGGTGTCTGTTTTTTCAATAACCTCAAAATTAACCTGCAAATTTTAAAAGCAGACCACACAATATATAATTTTCATTCTGTTTTGAAACAGTTTTTACCAGAAATTCCATGAGAAATTTATTAATTACTATAAATTAAAAGAATATTTAATGTTAAGGAGATATGAATTGTAAAAAATGTAAAGTAAGTAAACTACAATTACAAAATTTCCTAAGCAACCTAGGTTTCATTTTTAACTTTCAAATAATATTTTGTCCACTAGATGCGAAGCGCCTTCAATCTCTCTGGTTCCAATGGTCTAGCATCATTGAAATACTACATGATATAATAAAATATAAGTTAATAATATAATACCATTCATAAGAAAATGAAATTTGTTTGAATTAAACAATTATCGTTTCCCAATTATTCTTAAAACTTCCTAAAATTATAGTTGACATCTAGTGCATGACATAATACTCACACTCAGTGCTTCCTTTTTGTCTATTACACTAAAAACATTATGAAATTTAGAAATTCAACGTTAAGTACAAATTAGTCTACACAGTACTAAAATATAACTAGAAACATTGTTTAAATGACTTACTTTAACAATAATCCACCTAGCACCAGCCTTGGATTTACTTTGTTGAGTATCGTCAAGTTCTTTCAAAGCATTGTTGAATACAAACATGGATGCTTATTGTACAATTAAAATATTGATGTTCCCGACTAATGCTAATGCAAATGTATTGAAAAACAACACTGACCTGTTAATTATTCCTTTGAGGTAGTTGTTTGGCCTATTATGCAACGAACAAAACCAGATGACAACATTTTCCTTAGGCAAAATGACGACCATTTGTCAATGTGCACTGCAGTGGAGACCAATATATATAGGTTATTATACTATTATACATTATTTATATTCATTTATTCAGTTTAACTTACCCATTCAAGTAGGCTCCTAGGTATACATCCCGTTTTAAATTTTGCATCCGGTTCTTAATGTAACTTTCTGATTCAAATTGTGATTGCCTAGATCTCTGGATGAACTGTGGCTCGAGAAATCCATACACATCGGCATTCCCCACTCACATACTTGTCTCAGTCATATATCTATTGTTGTTAACATAAAGTAAATTATGTATGACTTAAAAGCAATAAGTTGGGTAATAAACAATAATGTAAACTGACTTACAAAATCCACAATTGTATAACAGAGATGCTGAGACATTGACCACCGTGTGCTATTTCAGACAGACCTTCATGCTTTATGTACAAGGGAAAGTTCTCATTAAACACCCCAAACACGGTAGCATCCCACATAACTTGCAACGGCTTAAGAAAAAGTTGTGGGATGGTCAATGTCATTAGATATAGGGGATCATCGACATCATGATCCGACCTATCTATAGGTTTCGCCAATTCTACAGCTCCCTATTTATCCAACATAGTTAAATAACGTAATTTAATTACAGTAAACACTTTAATTGAAAAAAATATATTTAATGACACTGAAATACCTGTTCTGATAAAAGTTTGATAAGATGTGTTAGCCAAGCAAGGAAGGTGTTAAGTGTCTGCCCCACTAACTTAACCTCTTCAGTGGGTACAGGAATGAGAGCATCTGCATCTCTACCCTCCTCAACACCAACCTTGACCTGATCATGCAACAAAGGAATGTTGTGAACGGTTGTGGACCCCTCATCAAGTCTTCCTAAGGCAACCAGGCGGGGAGGATTTTCTTCGACGTACAACCTGTATTTGTTTGAGTCACCCGTATTTGGATCATTCCCTTAGGGATCAACACAACTCTCCTTTGTGCTGACACGAGCAACTGAAGGACCAACCTCAGGCTCAACAGGCAGTGCGAGTCCCTGTGATTGCATTTGCGACTGAAATTGGGACTGTATCTGGCTGAAGGATAACATTAGTTGTTGAGTCACTTTTTTATGATCGACTCCTCCAACTGGTCCTTGATTTGTTGCGTCAGTTGCTCCAGGTCTTCGGGAACCATGGAGGAAGACGTGCGGGAGGTCCTTGGAGTTGGTCCAAAGTATTGCTTGATTGTGACACTGACTCCAGCAGCACGCACACGACCAGGGTGTTCTGGTCGCCCAATGGCAGCAGTCAGTACATCCTAACGTCCATGGGCGACAAAGGAACCCTGTGAGGTCTGCTTCTCCAACGAATCCTATAAGGAACACATTTATTGGTTTACTCAATCACACAATAAACATAAATAATTACAATTATCAATTGAAAGTGACTTACAATTTTGTCAGCAATTTCCTTTGTTGCCTCAGATGTCATTTGGCCAGTTTTCTTGGTGCGGGTCATCTTCCACTTCACGTGTCGTCTGATGGGAGATGGAGGATCAATCACGGTGTCAGTGCTTCCGGGTTGAGCAGCTTCCTCTAGTTTTTTCTTTTTCTTATCCTATATCAACTTGTTTTCTAGATATTCATAACTCCCACGAGACAACACGTGAGGGACAATGTTTTGTTTCTGGATGACCTGTGTCTTTTTTCACACATCCTGTAAAAATACAACATTATTGAAAGTTATGATTACAATGTATAATAGTAAGTGAATTTAAAGTTTAAAACAATGAAAATCACAAACTTACCTCCCATGAAGGGTCTCTACGGGTCTGACAAAATTGGGCTCACTTCTCTTTGCCAATGTCGTACTTTTTGCATACAGTGTCATCGACACTTTCCTTGCCGGTTGCAAGTGCCCATTTGGAGGTCAAGTCAAACATAAATTGTCTCCACCGCTCCCCCACAGTCTGAAGTATTTTCTTTTTTGTCCTTAGATCTGATGCTTTAGGGATATCAAATTCAGCCTGACAAACGGAAAGTTACATTTTATTGTTACTAAATTACAATTTGATTGCTAATTAACAATATGCAAAATTTAACTAAAATACCTGAATATTTTCCCATATAAAATCCTTCTGAGTACCAGGGACTTGTTTCCAATTCTCGTATGTGACATCGACCTTATCACGAGCGACGATTCCCAAATATGTTCTTAACTTCTTTCTGTGGGGACCATTGGCTTTCCCGATTGCAGGATACACATAGACTAGAGGTCTCTCTGCCCCAACTGGTCTAGTCGCCAATGATCATAGCCGTGTGGCTTTTCTTGCCCGCTTTGTGAGATTACAAAAAGTTTCCAATCACATTATTACATGTATGTGTGTATGAGAGAAAGAGAGAGAGAGAAAGAAAATGTTTGGTGAAAGTGAGACTCAGAAAGAGGAGAAAGAGAGGGGGGAACACGATGAGGAAGGAGAAATCAAGGACGAAAGGTGGGAGATAATGAGGCACAAGAGATTTGTTAAGAAATACATTGTGTCTTTCTCCTTTACAAATTTTCCAGACAACTTTGGGCAAAGAGAATTCTAGCAAATATTCTAAAGGTATTGATACGTCAAAGAAGTGTTCATTGTAGAAAGGATAAATTGATGGTGATGGAGGTATGGTTTCGTTCGATTCATAAATGTCAAGAATCCAAGAGCGATGGAAATGGAGTTGGTATCAGAAAACCCCTAACAAGCGAGTGAAGCAAACAGACGCCACAATTACTAAAGACAAAACATACCTTTTGAGCATCGCAAGAGACAACATAAAGTGCACGATCAACCCCTATGGTGACATAAGCTTGGACCAAATAAGGTATGGAGACAAAAGTAGACAACAAATAAGATAAAGAAGAGGTAGACTGGAAATGAATGATGATCAATAGAAAAGTGGAAGATAAAAGTTGGCTCCAATAGAACTGAGTGGGCACACTAAATGGTCTAGAGATGTTTGATCGATTAAAGGACATTTATGTGATGAATGGTTGTGAGCTAGAAATTCAAAATGAGTTATCTGGGTGGAGATCTGGTACTCATAACAAGTCTGAACAAGGAGAAAGCTAATGAATTCGCCAAATTTGAAGATGACAACTTTCTCTCTATTTTCACATCTATAGAGATATTGAGAGATAATATGGTTACGACAAATAGACTAATGTGGCTCAAATGTATTGGGATACCTCTTAGTGCTTGGGGGAGGATTGCTTTACACAATTAGTGAATAGATTTGGAAAATTTGTAGACATGGCTGAAGAGACAAAATCATTGTCCAAGGTAGATGCAGCTTGGGTATGGGTGTTCATTTTGTGCTCCCAATCAATGAAAACTAAAGTCACTGTCAAGATTAATGGGCTTCTGTGTAATGTGAGATTGATGGAGGAAAACATTCTTCTTTACCTCAAAGTAGATGCAATCGTGGGGTGGAATTTGAAGGAGTGAGTCATTGCACGATAATAAGACGGGTATATACGGGTTCATCCATGTCGATTGTTCTCTGAATGAGTTGGTAGAATACAAACCAAGGAAGGAAGCATGTGGATAGTGTCGTTGTGCTCATAAAATGAATCAGAGCCACACAATGGAGAACATGACATTCCAAAACACATTGGGTAGAAACCAAGCATGTGAGGATACATGCTCTTTGTCACCTATAAGGTCTACCAATGTCAAAAAATCCCCAAGAGTTGATTTAGAGCAAGACATACATGAAGGTACTGGGGTTCAGTACGAATTTCAAATTACTCATGAAAATAGTAAGGGGGTGGAGTGGGCGTGTGAAAGCAACCTTGTTGAACCCTCTTTGGCTAACTCAGATGACCGTGATTGGGTGAACACAAGGCTTAAGGAGTCTTTTGCAAGTACACATGAATAAGGGATTGATAAGGCCACTAATATGATTGTTACATTGGGTTACAAAAGAACAAGGGTATTAGGCCTACTGACCTTTTGGCCTAAATGGAAATTAAAGGCAGCGACAAAAATATTGAGAAGGCCCAAGTTGGTCATTATTCGTCCAAGATCATTTAGGATGACCACAATCAATATACTAATAGATTTGGAGTGCTTCTTAAATATTACCATGTGTATTGTATTTGTGGATATAATTTAGATGGAGGTTGGGGCCAAAAGGAATTAATAGAGAATAAGGCCGACACTAGTGATTGCAAGGAGCACGTGAGGTCAAAAAGCAACAAGACTCTTGCAAAGAAAGGTATGCCTTTTGGAGGTTCAAAGCAAGGAGTTACTAGAGGGCCTATTTTGAATGTTGTCTCCAATGGCTCCTCTAGAACTTCATCTTTGAAGGGTCACAATAAGAAAAGTAAAAGTGTCATTAGAAAAAGAAGGAATACCAAACAAGGGTGTCTATCCCTGAGCAACTCTACCCCTGATTGCAGCAATAGGAATTACAATGATATTTTTTAGATGAAGAATGATGTTATGGAGGCAAAGAAAATTTAGGACTTGGGGCAGACCTTGGGTGTTTCATTGAATGGCAAAGAGGAGAATTTGGTGCAAAGATTGGTATTAATGGAGTAGAGGGATTCTCAACAAAAAAAATGGTATGAATGCTTCAAATGAAGGAAATCATGATATTTTTTATGAAGATATTGACTTACAATATTAGAGGTCTTGGGGGGAGGTTGAAGGTGAAGTTTGTTAAGGAATTGGAGAGAAAAAAGGAAGGGCAATTTTTATTCTTACAAGAAACAAAGAGGGAAGTCATTGATAAGGAATTATGCTTTTCTTTGTGGGAGGACATGTGGTGTCATGGAAGATGAATCCATTCATTAATTCAGCTGGTGGGTTGTTGTGTTTATGGAGTAGTGATGCATTTCAATTGAATAATGTATTTAGGGGTCAAGGTTTTCTAGGTTTGGAAAGAGTTTGGAAGGAGAGAAATAGGGATGCGGTAATTGTCAATGTGTATTCACCTTGTGATTTGGAAGGAAAGCAAAGGTTATGGAAGGACTTGCTCCATCATAAAGCTAGTTCTACCATAAGTAAATGGTGTGTTATAGGTGATTTCAATTGCATCACGAAGATAGGCAAAATAATTGGAGAGAACATTTATTCATAAGTCGAGAAATATAAGAGTTTAACAAGTTTATTGAAGACATAAAATTAATTGATATTTCTCTTGTGGAGAGGAACTTCACTTATTGACTTGATTTATGTTTAGTTTTGTTGGATAATCATTTTTTAATTAAAAAAGCTAGCTAATGAAAAATGATAAATGCAGTCTGATTTTAGTAAATCAATAGATATTGTTATTGTGTATAGTAAAATATGCTTATGCATTGTGTTAAAAATGTGATTATTTTATTTGAAAACATTAGATTATCGAAATCTAATCAAATCAAAATAAATATTTGAGTAAAATAAGTTTAGAGTTCTATTAATTTCATTTTCATAAAATTTTTCGTAATAATTTGGTCCCTGTGAAAATAAAATGTATTTTTGTTAATCCTTATTTGTAACTCCGTTAAACAGTTTCTTGATGTGACTAACAAATTTAATTACTTTCTCTCTCTACCTTCTCAAATACACTCAAAAAACACCCGAATCCATTATTGTTTCATCTTCCCCCCTAATCTCCCATCACAAAGTGCAAGAAAATCATCCTAGAAGTGACCAAAAATTATAATTTTTGGAGATTTTTAGCCGCTAGAAATTGTTTAATTCATTTTTGGGGATTAAAATCTCCATAAATTGTTTAATTTATTTGTAATCAAATTATACGTGTAATGATTTAAGTTTGTGAGTCATGACTGATGATCATCCAACATAGTTATCATTGAGGACCAACAAAAATATGTTTTATTTTTACAAGAATTAAATTAATATGAAAAATTTTATGAGGATAAAATTAATACTTTTTAAATTTTAGAGGGACCTCAAATATATTTTACTTAAATATTTTTAATATAAAAAGCCATAATATTCTTTTTTGAAACATTATTATTGTATTTTAAACTAGATTAAAAGGTTAATCAATCTAATACAGTGGATTGAGTAAAGCGTGAGTTATTGAAGAAAAAAAACGTAAGTTATTGAAAACTTCTTGACAATGTCTTTGATTTTTACCCATAAAAAAGAAACTCGATTAAAATAAGGTGAGAAAAATGATATTTTAATTGAAACAAAATTTTGTTATATATCCTTTTTGCAAAAGTTTAATTAAGTAATTGATAGTGGATCAAACGCAATTAGAGTGGCAATAGGGGGAATAAAACAAATAAGAAGACGACAAGAGCACACAAGTAGCTTAATAATTGAAGTTAACCCTCAAAATTTTAAGAGCTTTTCTTTTTGTTAGGGAGAAAGTGATTTGAGAAAAGCTATCAACCATAAAATCTTCTTCGGACATTACTCAGGGATCCTGTTGAAATGGAGACTAAGGGCCTCCTTCATTTATAAAACCTATCAAAATCAACATATCAATGCCATCAACCTCTTGCTCTTTCTTGGATTTTAGTTAATTCTTCATTTATGATGAAAGCGTTTGAGCCATTTGTTTGTATTTTTCTTGAAATAAGAATTGCATTTTTCAATTTAAAATTATATTTATTCTAATATATACAATAATGCATTTTTTTGGTGAAAATAATATTATAAATTGTGTTAATATTTTTTAAAAGCAGAAAATAATAGTTGTTGTAAAAAAATTAAAAGTATATAATGAAAAACAACAATAGTTAAAAAATTATAGGACAAATATTTATTAAAAGTTATAAAAACGTCTCAAGAATTTTTTGTTGAAAAAAAAATTTGTTTAAATCTTGAAAGTGTAAAACTCTTTTTTACATTGTCTGAGCATCTTCATTAAATTCAATTTTTTAAGTAGATGATAAATATATTTAAAATTTCATTTTACCTTTTAAAATGCTAAAACTAATAATATGATGTTTAATTAGTTTTGGTTTATTATTTGATAAATGGTTTCAATTAAAGAATTAACACTTCACTTTAATTAAAAATTTAAAAAATGAAATGAAATAGAAAATGTGAAGAAAGAAGTAGGATGACTAGTTATTGTAAAAAATAAATTTTATTTCCATAAAAATTCAAGATACTTACGTCTTAACATGAGAATAAGAAGAAATATAAATATGTTTATTTTATATTCTTGGGAACCAACTATTTCTGTAAAATGTTTTTACAATTACAGTAAACATGAGAAACATGAGAAAGTGATATTTTCAAGTTCACATTCCATAAAATCTTTTTTGTTATCTTGAAATAAATGACTTCTGATAATCAATTCTGTAACCTTTAGAAACTAAATTAAAGATTTTAAATAAAAGTTATATTATAATTAAAACTATTTTAGGTTGACGGTACATAAGATTAAACTCAAATTTTAAAATAGATAATAAATAAATTTAAAACTCCACTTTTATCTTTAAAATGATAAAACTAATAATAGAATGTTTATATTTTTTATCGTAGAAATCTGAGACAAAATTTATATCAACTCACACATAAATATAACAACCAAACTCTTACTTGTAGGTACCATCCTTGCCCGGACCCGGATTTTGACTTACTTTCTATTTCTGTTCTTTCTAATACATGTATTCCCACGACTAAAAATCAAGATATTAGTCCTTTAATCATTTGAGAAAATATACAATAGGCATTGTTTTATTTGCAAATATTAGAAATTGAATCCTAATTATACACTTAAATCACACCTTCACTGGTTTGTATCTATCTTTGTGTATAAGATATCAAACATTGTATTAGAAAAAAATGCAACTTAACTCATTTATTTCTCATAGCAAAAAATGTATCTTTTCATATAAAAATTAATAATGTAACTAAAGCAAGTATAAAAAAATATTAATCTTAATTTCAAATTTTTAAAAGCACTCCTAAATTTCTGTTAATCCAAACTACTAAAATAAATTTCTTCATAATGCTTCCTAATTTCTTCCTTTCGAGTAAAAAAAAAAAGTATTCATATGGAGATAATAAATTATTACTCCTAGTTATGTTAGACTCAATTCTCTTAATAATCAATTTGTGCAAGGAAGATGATTTGATTGGAAGCAAAAGACTCCATTAAAAGTGGTGAGTAAAATTTATTGATAAAGATTAATTATCGATAAAGTTGATGGATGATATTTCATATCAAGGTCATATCATTGATAATATTTTTTAAAAAATTTACTGTTGGATTCAAATTTTTTTACATAAATTATATATGTAAAATTTTATATTAATCCAAAATCATTTGTTATCTCTTTTATATAAATTAAAATCAACGTAATATAAACATTTTAAAATATACTAAAATATGAATTATTTCATTACCTTTTTATTGTTGTTCAATTTTGACAAAAACGATATTGATAATATATAGACATATTTCAACGATTGTATTAATAAAAATAAAAATCTATATCAAGTTAAAAATAATACAATGATCATCAAAGTTACACCAGTCTAATTTAATACTTGTTTTATATATATAATAAAACAAGTAACTCAAAATAATTGACACCAAGATCACATTTTCTTCACATGAGTAAAAAACAATTTATTTAACATAAATATTTGTGTTGGATTTTTAATTTATATAAAAAGTTTTAGACACAACCAGAATCATACACCCAGTTAATGGAATTGGTCAAACAGTAAATTGGGGTATGTGGTGATGACTGAGAAAAAAATATAATAAAACAAGTTTTAGTTTATTTGTTTTATTGAAAAAACACTAGCCCTTTTGGTTGACTGATGAGTCTCCTGTTCTGAGGAGTGTGTATCCTGTTGAGTAGCTCCACTCTATATGCACCTCCCACTCCTTTTTCACATCACTCTTCCTTCCACTCTCCTATTCTATATTCCATCAGCGTCGTCCAACCCCTTTATGGCTAAATGCCCCAAAACGACACCCACTCCCACCAAAACGGTGAAACCACCGTCACCACCTCCTCCTCCCCCCACCACCACCACCCCGTTCTAACCCTCCAGCTCCAAGCAATGACCTCCACCACCTCCACCTCCACCGACCCCCTCCCCTCCTCCGACGACGCCGCCGCCGCCGTCCGTGCCGTCAACAAGCGCTTCGAGGGCCTCCTCACTGTCCGCACAAAGGCCATCAAGGGCAAAGGCGCCTGGTACTGGGCCCACCTCGAGCCCATTCTCGTCCCTCACCCCGACACCGGCCTCCCCAAATCCGTCAAACTCAAATGCTCCCTCTGCGATTCCCTCTTCTCCGCTTCCAACCCTTCTCGAACCGCTTCTGAACACTTGAAACGCGGAACCTGCTCCAACTTCAGCTCCGGTCTAAGGCCCGGTTCACTCCCTTCTCCTCTCCCCATTTCCTCCATCACCCCCGGTTCGAACCGGAAACGCCCCTCCCCCGCCACGTCACCCCCTTCCTATCAAAATCACTCCTCTGCAATGGTCGAGTCTTCCCGCTTCGAAATCGGTTACAATAATAATAACAACAATAATTCTCTACACAACCAGCACCACCAGCAGCAGCATTTAATGTTGTCTGGTGGGAAAGATGACTTGTGTGCCTTGGCAATGTTTGAGGACAGTGTCAAGAAGTTGAAGAGTCCAAAGACTTCGCCTGGTCCTGCTTTGAGCAAGGACCAGGTGAATTCTGCTTTGGACTTGCTCTTCGACTGGTTCTATGAAACTTGTGGCTCTGTGTCTTTGTCCATGCTGGAGCACCGGAAGTTTCAGGCTTTTTTGAGCCAGGTTGGTTTGCCCAACAATCTGAGGAGGGAGATTTCTGGGGAGAGGCTTGATGCTAGGTTCGGGGAGGCCAAGGCTGAGTCCGAGGCTAGGATTAGGGATGCCATGTTTTTTCAGTTGGCCAGTGATGGCTGGAAGAGTGGGGATTGGCTTAACTTTGACTTGTGTTGCAGTGGTGGCGGGGAAAGCTTGGTCAAGTTTGTGGTGAATCTCCCCAATGGGAGTAGTGTGTTTCAGAAGGCGGTGTTTACTGGGGGAGTGGAGAATTCTAAGTATGCTGAGGAGGTTTTGTGGGAGACGGTTACGGCGGTCACGGGAAGTGTGCAGAGGTGTGTGGGGATTGTGGCGGATAAGTTTAAGGCCAAGGCGTTGAGGAACTTGGAGGTGCAGTACCATTGGATGGTGAACACTTCGTGCCAGCTTCAGGGGTTTGCTAGCTTGATCAAGGATTTTAACCGCGAGCTGCCACTTTTCAGAGTTGTGATCGAGAGTTGTTTGAAGGTTGCCAATTTTATAGACAATGAATCTCAGATGAGGAGTGTTTTCCTCAAGTGCAGGATGCAGGAGATGGACTGTGGTGGGCTGATTCGCGTGCCTTCGCCAAAATGTGATCCGTTGAAGAACTTTGGAGTGGTGTTTCCTATGTTGGAGGATATTTTGAGCTGTGCTAGAGTGATACAAATGGTGGTGATGGAGGATGGGTTTAAGGTGATGTGTATGGAGGATCCTTTGGCGAGGGAGGTTGCGGGGATTGTCCAGAATGAGGGGTTTTGGAATGAGTTGGAGGCAGTTTATTCGCTTGAGAAGCTTGTTAGAGGGATGGTACAGGATGTTGAGGTGGAGAGGCCGTTGATTGGTAGGTGCTTGCCTCTTTGGGAGGAGCTGAGGAGCAAGGTGAAAGAGTGGTGTGGGAAGTACAACATCGTGGGAGGACCTGTGGAGAAGATAGTTGAGAAGCGGTTTAGGAAGAATTATCACCCTGCTTGGGCAGCAGCATTTATACTTGATCCACTTTACTTGATTAAGGATGCAAGTGGGAAGTATCTTCCTCCGTATAAGTGTTTGACGCGCGAACAGGAGAAGGACGTAGATAAGTTACTGACCAGGCTGGCTTCGCGAGAAGAGGCTCATGTTGTGTTGATGGAGCTGATGAAGTGGAGATCAGAGGGGCTTGATCCGCTATATGCACAGGCTGTTCAGATGAAACAAAGGGATCCAGTAACCGGGAAGATGAAAGTTGCAAATCCGTTAAGTAGTAGACTTGTCTGGGAAACTTGTTTGACTGAGTTTAAATCACTTGGGAAGATTGCAGTGAGACTCATTTTTTTGCATGCAACTTCGTGTGGGTTTAAGAGTAATTGGTCTTTTATGAGGAAAATTTCAGCTAATAAGCACTCAAGAGTTGCCTTGGAGAGGGCTCAGAAAATGATATATATTGCAGCTCATGCCAAACTTGAGAGGAGAGACTTTTCTAGTGAGGAAGAAAAGGATGCAGAGCTGTTTGCCCTGTCTGGCAGTGAGGATGGCATGCTCGCTGATGTCTATGCTGATGCTCCCTTAGTGTAATGTGCTTTTTTACCTCTTATAGAATTGTGTAATTCTAGGATTTATCAGATTCTTTCAAGAACTCTTCTATTATTCCCTTATTACATTTGGTGGGAAACTTTTCATCACTTTGGGGTTGAAATAGAAGGAATATTAGAAGGACCAAAAAAAGCATGTTGTTAGCGACTGTGTTATGATCAGCTTTGATTCTAATGAATCATCAATTTTTTCGTAATTATTTTGTACTTTTGGGATAAGGAGGAACCCTTGCTCTTTTATCAGCATAACAACAATCCAGGAAAGGAGCAAGGAGAATGCCCATTTTTTTTGTTGCCAGTGATTTTGTAACGAGGGTGATTGTTGAGTTCTAATTCTAATATAATCTACAACTTTAAAAAAAATGTTTTCGTTGATGAATATGTAAAACTTCCTTTTGTGAGAAAACTTCAATTCCTAATTCACCTTATACTTGTACTTGTTGTTCTGCTCCACTTTGTATAGGTAGGTCAAATACTGGACTAGAAACATTATACATGCTCATGGGAATAGCTTTCAGGATTTGATTAATTTACTTTAAAGTTCTCTGGTTCACATTTCTAGCTATTGACATTGATATGATATAAAGCTATAAAACACTGATGCAAAATATTAAAAATTCAAAGCAAACTGAATTTTGTATGGTCTGTATGAAAAATTATTAAATAAACCAGAGGGAAGCTTATGTCTGGAGCAAAGTTTTTGTTTTCTCAACCATAACTACGATTTAAATGACATCATGGGTGACATTAACATGATTTCTTCACCTGAATGGTGGAAAAGGACGCCACAAATAGTCCATGGAATTTGATTATATATCTCAATTGATAGTTTCGTGTCTTGATATGTCATAACATAATACATAGTCTATAGATTCTACTTTAATATGTGTGATTGAATAGAATAGGATGTATTAGCATACTGTTTTGACCACCTGATTTCCATCACATCCAAAGACTTTAATGCTCCAGCTTAGTTCTAAACTGAGTTGACCAAAGAACAGAAGGTGTCTCACTGCTTTATTCAAAACTGCCTGATGTAGAAATTTCTGTTTCTCGTAGGGTCTAGCAAGATAAAGAGTTTCTCTTCATGTTTCCTGATTTTAAAATCACTTGTGCATGGACCATATAGTTGTTAGACTTATCCCAACTATTCTTATTTTGTGTTCTAGTAACAAAGAAATAAGAGAATTCTCAATTACTTGTCATCCAATGAAAATTTTCACTTATCAATTCAATTGGTTATTAACTAATAAATATTAAGATCCATAATGCTATTACAAAGCAGTGAACCAGTAATGGAGCATAAGTCCACTTTCAAGTAAATTTCAACTTTCAAGCTGTAAGGACAGCATTTCTATTCTAACGGTATATGTTGCTCCTTGATCTCTTTCATAGGGTTATTGATGCATGTGAGTGCCTTTAGAGGAAAGTGGAAACATATATCTGGCCGTTTTTTGGCCTCACCTTTGAAATTTGATTCAAGTTTTGGCGTCTTCTGTTTTTAACAGTTCACAAATTTGTCACAAGTCATGCACACCCCTTCATGTAATTGATATTGTTTTCATAAAAAAACATAGCTGTGGCTATCGCTACACCTGATCCTAGTCATGTTTCACCACAACTAGAGACCGCATGATTAGTCATCACAAAAATGGGAGCACTATACCTGAAAAACATATCAAATAAAAAAAAATCCGATGAAATTTATGATATTACTTCATGATGGAGGCAATCTCAAATGATGTGGAGTGTACTCCTGCCACCAGATCCTGGTCTCATGAATAGGAGGAAGTTACTGCAAATAATGTGACACAAAAATGGGAGGCTCCCTAAATTTGAATGTACTTTTTGGTGCAGAGTTGGAATGGAATGGCTTGAAGCAGTAGTAGTAGTAGTAGGGTGGGGTGGCAAACCCCAACATGGTTTTGACGTGTGTCAACCACGTAATAAGATAAGAGTCTTTGTATCCGAAGAAGCATTTCTCATGGATAATCTGGCATATCTCCTGGTGTGTTTGTTACTACAAAATGACTAGGCCCACAATGTAGAGTGGATATCCATGTCAATGGGTGTCATGGTCAAAGGAGAGTGAGGTATGAGTGGCCTTCCTTCACATCAATCCACACAACACTATTTCTCACTCTCTATCTCTCTCCCTCTCTCTCTCTATATATAATTATTTGAAGAGTAATTTTTTTTAGAGTTATTATTTATTTCCATCATCTATTTTTTTAGATTTAATGATTATACTAATTAATTAATTAATCTTAATCATTATATTTTAAAAACTTAAATGATGAAAATAAGAAATAACTCTTTTAGAGTTACTCTTAAAATAACTTATCCCTCCTATCTATATATAATATGTGAATATTATTATTGTTTTTGTTTAGCTAATGCCCCACAAACTTTGGTAACTTTCATTTGAAACATTTATTTGTGTGATAATTTATTTGTTAATGGGGCCTTGTGTGCCATGTTTATCTCTCAATGTTGAAAATTGCAATTTTGCAGAATTATACCGTTTAGGTTGCCATGATTGGTAAAAAGGCTTGGAAAAAAGTTGAAACAAGGAGTGTAGCCTCGAAAAAAAGGAAAAGGGTGAGGGCTGTCGGTATGAAAAGGTACATGATATGGTTGAGAGGGTTATTGAAATATATTTGCAGCCTCAATGTTTCAGGGGATTATTGGGAGCCCTGAACAGAAGAAGGTTGGTGGTTCAAAGGGTTCTGGTGGTGATGAAATTTCATGTCTTTTTTCACCCTTCTTGTCAGTGATATGCACATGACACCCTTTTTGTTGTTGTTGTCGTCGTCATACTTTTATAAATTTCATAAAATTATGTAACTGAATTTTGAGATACTAATATCAACCTGATGCAAGCACAGGAGTTTCCTAGTCAATAATTAATACTACTTCTGCCTCTCTATTCCGTGCAAATAGAACTTCTGAAAATCACGGAATTCTGACATCTAAGTGCTTGGTTTCTTTTTCTAAGTTGGGTAAAAATTATTTAATATATTGATATGTATTTTGAACCACTGAATATGATTAGAACGTATATTCAATATATATATATATATATATATATAATTGTAACTCTTACTAATTATAATAATTATTAACTTTCAATTAGATAATTTTATCTCAAAATTCACCATTAAATTGAAAATTATTTTAATATAAAGCATATATATAAAATTATTTGATATCTCATTCTAGGATAAAATTCATGTAATGCATATTTTTCAAATTATACCAAAATAAGAATAATTTAATTACATTTTTTATTATAGTTAAATTTTGATAAAATTAGACCAATAATGTTGGTAATATGTAATTATAATTCCAAAATTAGATTGATAAAAAAACATTTTATATCAAATTATTGAATAATATAATAGTGAATATAAGTTACACTAGTATAATTTGTTATATATATATAATTTGAAAAGAAATTCTTGTATCGGTAAAGAATTTAAATGCATAGTAAATTAAAAGCTGAAGATGCATTAAAACGATAATAACAACGACAGCAAAATTTGTACTGAAGTTATTTTAAACTTCTGATTGGTTATTATATATGTTCATAGATACTGCTGCTACTTGAATGAGGACTCTAGCATTACTACATTCCATAATAAATCATGCAACTATATGTCCTTTTAAAGCACGTACAACAGCTTGAAACTAGCATCAACATAGCCACCCCTTTTTATCTACTAACTTTTCTTCACCTTTCTCATTATGAAGCAATTCTCTTACATATTATATTATGGAGTACCACTCTTAATAATTTTAACTTATTTTATACTATATATTTAACCGCACTCTATTACTACATGTGGTATTGAGTTTACTATTCTTGCCTTGGAGCATATTGGTAATTTTGATTGGTATGTGTTTAATTTAAGTATCTCCACCCACCTCAAGGCAAAGAAATAATGAAAGTTTCTGTAGCTCCTTAATGACTGGCAACAAGTCAAACAAGGTTGTAAATGAAAAAGTTATGTGGGTGCTGACTGAACTCATTAGTATTGTAGGGCGTTGTATTGCTGATTTCTTCAGAACTGATTTTATCTTTCTACTCAATTTGGTGTAGTGACAGTGGATCATGTCGGCAATGGCAAGCAATTCTGACTGCTGACCAACTAAAAGGAAAAGACCCTTTTTTATTTTTTCTTTCTTTCTCTTTTTCTTTTTAATTTATATATTTATATTTTTTCCCCTTTTGCTTGATGTATGGTATAATTTCATTTTTCATTCCAGTCTGGTTCTTCTTGTATAGGAGAGGAGGATGTTATGATTGGCATAGGACAAGACCAACTTTTTACAAGAATCTTGACACTTTCAATGTTCCCCCATGATTAATCTTTCTATATAATGTCTCTTCCTTTTCTTCCCACTAAGCATAACTCCCCTTGTTTTAGAGTTGAAGATACATTTTTTGTTCCCTTGATAATTTGGGTTATGGGCTTTAAATGTTGACTCTTCACCCTTCATTGCCCTCATGATTTTATTGATTCTTTTCATGGCTTATAAATTCATTAATAGCTGAAGAAAGAGATCCTACCTTACTATCTATCTAATGCTTGTGGGAGTATGACCAAACAAGTTTCCCTTTGCTTCCAAAACCCAAAAAAGGATTTTTTTTTCTATAAACATATTTTATCCTATTAGCCAATCATAAATTATTATGTATAATAAATTTATTAATTTTTATAATAATTATCTTAAAAGTTATATTTATTATATGTGATTTTTTTATGATTTATTAATATGCACAAAATTACACTAATGTATAAAAATTAAACTCTAACAAACAAAATAGTAAGGATTAAAAATCTTCTTCGAAATTTTACATGATAACTCATGTGAAATTTTGTATTTGTTTATTTATTTCTTCAAAAGGCATTAAATGGAAAAGAAAAGACAAATACAAAATTTAATTGGTAGAACCATATATATATATATATATATATATATATATATATATATATATATATATTAAAAAAATAGGTAAATGTAAAATTTTTATATATAAGATTTTGTAAAAAAAATTAACATGAAAATATTCTTATCCTCCAATCAAAGATTGATATAGCTAGTGGTTTCACTTCTACTATCTTGGATTAGATGATTTAATATTCTGATTTCCAATTACACTCTTATTCTTATAAAAAGTGTAAACCTTAATCTCACAAGGAATATTTGGGAGGTGATTTCAGACACAGTTGATATTCCCTCCTCCCTCTTGTCTTTTTTATGCCAATCAGCTAACTAAACATATAAACTTTAACCTTTGGTAGTATTTTGGTAGATTTGAAAATTTGAGATTGTGATGATGACAATGATTACACCTTTAATCAATTCTCCTCCGATCAAAACGTGGACTGTGCGACAATGATTACACATTAATCAATTCATCTCCTATCAAAATCTTGACCTTGGGTTTTAAGATCTATGGTTTTGCTTGCTACATACCAACTAGCCCTACCTACCCCATACACAAGGGGTCCTCTAATGTGTTAGACGTCGTAGAAACATTTTTATGTAATATAAGCACATATTATTCCTTGTTTTTTTAGGGAAAGGCAATCATAACAATGTTAAAATGGAGGGTAAGCCTTGTGACGTTAAGCCACCAGAAAATAGACAATTTTTTTTAAATATACTAGGTGTATTTTATTTAATAAAGTTTTCAGCATATATTTTATTTTATTTGTATCTAAAAAAATATTTTTTTTGAAGTTGATTTTCTTATAAAAAGAAATTAATTAAGTTGTTGATCACGTGGGTACACACCTATTCTTCTAGTTCTAGGTATTTCTGTTTAGGTTATTAGGTTTTTCTTTATATTTGGATTTTTCTGTTTTGCCATATTTCAGCCAAAAGAGTATTTCATGTTGTGAGAATTCCATGTTTGGTTATTTTAATCAAATGATTAAGGGATGTAAACCGCTTACGCGGATTGAATTTAGTGGAAAATAAGCGTCTGAACTGATTAAAATATTTTGTTGGGTCTTATTTATATTTTATGATAAATTTTATTTAACGAATATTTTAAAATGGAAAAATGATAAAAATATATTCGAGAAAATAAGAAAAACTATATATTGGTGTTAGGTTTGAATTTCTATACAACCTCATAGTCCAAATTGATCGAGTTTGATATTTCTCAATTCAAACTAGACCGATGAACTGACCGAAGTCGATTTTTTTTCATAAATCGAGTTGGGCTAATTTGGTTTATAGTCAATTCAAACCATCCTCACACTTTAAATCAAATTTGAAATTATTACAATGAAAGTAGCACTATGCATATACCTTCAAAATCTTTCCTTTATTATTTATTATACAACTAATTCAACTTACTACTTTTACTTTAATTTTCTTACAACCACATGTTCCTTAAAAAAAATCAAAGCATATTTTTTTTGTACATATCATAACACTCGAGGTTCGAAATAATATATATTTTTTGCAGTAAAAAATATATTTTTCTGATTAAATAAATATAAATTTAATATCAAGTTTATATATGTATTAAGAATTAAATTAGTAATATTCTTAATAGTTGGCGGATTGAAGTAACATAAATTATAAAAAATGATCGATCTTTTGAGATTCCTTATGAAGTATAGATATGACTTAAATAGAATATTAATTTATGAAGGCTTGGACAATCTTAATTAACTTAATTAATGGGATAAATTTCTAGCTTAACTTAAGCTTAAACTAAATTCAAGACCATCAAATTAATATTTGTCTACTTCCCCTTACTATTCAACCATATGTCGTACGGTCAACCAAACTATAGTTTAATACAAATAGGCATGAAATTGCCATATAATTGATTTTGATAGTGTTAGACGTAGAGATTCAAAAAGATATAAAGTCCACAGGTCCACAATACGGTATGCTTAGAAATAGAATTGTCAGGCATAATCATTTTTCTTTTTCCAGTTAACATATTGATTCCCATTATAATTAGACATTAGTAAAGGTTAAGATAGGTAAATCACACTAAAACTATCCTTTATCAAATCAGCATTTAAAAAATTTACATGTAGAGAAGACAAATTAAATAGAATGAAAGAAAAATGTTAACAATTCTGAGCTATCATGGATTTTAGTTTAAAGTTGATTTAAATTATGCTAAGAGTCAGTTCTTATCTATATCTAAATAAACTTTAAATGTATTATCATATTCTCTATCAGAACACTTCTAAAATACGATAAAGGGGTTTCTTTTTTTAAGTACTCCCCAAAAGCCATCTCTCTTTCCTATATTCAATATCAAGGATTTATTAAATACTTCAAACTAAGACCTCATCTCACGTGACCAATGTATAGCCTCAATATCTTCACATAAAAAATATTAATATTGTATCTCCTCGCCTTTCTTTTATAGAGTGTTTGATTAATTGCCAAATAATTCAATAATGCTTTTGGTGCTAATATGAATCCGTTAGCTAATTTTCATGAGCAAATCAAAGGGAGGAAATATCACAAATCCGAGGCTCAGATTGAAAGTGGATTGGAGATATTTTGATTCTATATGGTTTTATTCATCCTTGTTATATGGTTTCAAAGAGTTCAAATATCAATTTCAAACAATACTTTGTCACAAAGACCAATGGCATCATATTCATGCAAATTGCAAATGTTTAGTGGAGAGGTGTCTGTCTATATTAGATACACAGTAATTCATCACACCCCAACTCAGTAAAATTAACCAAAAAGGCACTATTGGTATTGCTTAAAATTTTGCTAATTCTAATTGATTCACTTACCAATTCCTCTTATCATAATCATCCCTTATTGTACGGCTCAAGCAAAGGTTCAAGGAATAGACATGTTATATAATGACATATGAAGAACTTATACCATGTTAAATTAGACATTTACTACAGTTGTTACGTTACTGCATACACTTGTTAGGCATCAAACTTTAAGTACAAGCCATTATGTGCTATTTCTTATCACATGGTGTGTTACTTTTGCAGCTCCCACTTAAAGCTGGACCCTACAAACTTTGCCAAAACAAATCTTCCCTGCATGAGATTTCTTTCTTTTCTCATTCTGTCTTCAATTCACTGTTTATCCCACCAATCTATGGCATAATTGGCTCTTGTATAAGTGGTCCCAATTTCAAGAGAATCAGGAAAACAATTGGAAAATAATAAGAATAATAATAATAATTATAATTATTATTATTATTATTGTATGGTATTATTACCCTATTACCCACAAACCCTTAGAATTTGCATTGATTAAAAGGGAAGATGGGTCCTAGCATTATTAGACAATAGACATTAGATAGAGACTAATACATAAATATGACTTATAATTGGTATGAAGAGAAGAGAGGGGTAACAATTGAAGAGTAACATATATAATAGCACCAATCAGCAAGATTTTTATTACTCAATTAGATTACACTACTTTGGGAAAGTGACCAACCAATAATCATTCACACTTGAAAGCTAACCATACCCTCATTCTGAAAGTAATTGATGGATTTCTCATGAAATCTCATTTCGAGATAATGCTATGGTATGCTTGATTTTATTTTATTATATATTTTTCTTGCCATAGAAAACTTAAGGAGGTCCGAGTTCAAAATTAATATGAAGTTTAATTAATTTTTTCAGAGAGAAAGAGAATTAAAAAAATAAATACGTTAAAAGTAGATGGAAAATCTCATGTTAATAATGATTTTTTGTCGTCGTAGTTAGAACTTTACTCTACAGAGAACAAATTAGTGCAGCCATCAAATCTCGATTTTACCTTACCTTACCTAATAATGCTTATCGTGTATGATCATTACAAAGCTTTATTATACTTTTCTTTCTTGTATTCCTCTAGTTTCATAATTACTGTTGTACTCCCAAACAATCCCTACAACTGGCCACCAAAACCTATTATTGTTGTACTCGGCTTTGTAGCAAAAACACATGTAAATGTAATCCCATTGGACCACTTCAAACCTAATTTAGCTTGATGAGATTCTTAATTAGGTATATTGGGTTGTTAATCATATTAGTTTGTAATAGTAGTATTATGCAATATCATGCTAGTCATGTTTGA
The DNA here is from genome assembly GCF_000004515.6 of Glycine max. Classification (NCBI taxonomy): domain Eukaryota; kingdom Viridiplantae; phylum Streptophyta; class Magnoliopsida; order Fabales; family Fabaceae; genus Glycine; species Glycine max. Next base: position 38,628,963 of record NC_038245.2, read on the forward strand.
TAAGTGTAAATTACTCTAACATAATAATTATATATTACTCATATACACGAGTGCACACAGTTTCTTTTTGTTTTTCAAAATTTATTTTAACTTCGTGTACAATGCATTAAAAATCAATTCCAAGTTGCAAGGGATTTTAACAAAGTCAATAATGAAAGATCTGATGAAATCAATCGAATAAAGTACTTCGGCATTTTATAAAAATACATATCCTCATTAGAAGCTGCGTGGTTGAATAGTGTTGTTGAGGCAAAACTTAACCGTTGAAGAATCTGCTTAAGATCGGTTAACCTTTTTTCTTTGTTAATCATAGCTAGAATTTCATTGCAGCTAGTAGTAATATATAGTAAAAGGCTGCGGCACAAAGAAAAAGAAGACTTACCAATAATGTGCACGATCTGTTAGTAAATATTGTGAAATCGGGATAAAGGCTCAAATTGACCCAGCTGATGGAGAGATTATCATCACTATCAAGACCATCATACTCACCATTAATCTTTATATAATAATAATAAGCAATCAAGTAATTTTTTTCTTCTAAAACTATTAATTCTTTTTTCTTAAATTGAAAATTTTGAGTATGTTTCATATAAATTGATCCAAATCATGAATATGTGATAGTAAAATTGATGGGTTGGACTTGCATAGAACTCAACTGTGTTTTTTTATTCGTGTGTGTAGAAATTGAATTTAAATGAATGTCATTGAGTTGATCAATCTAATATATGGGCCTATGTAACACAAATGAAATAATATTTTAAGAAACTATACTGATAAAAAAAAAAACTTAAAAACCTAGTTAACAGTTGCAATGGATATGTCCTATCAATTCTTTGGGCCAATTGTTTTTTTTTTTTTTGTAGTATATACTCACGACGCAGTTTCTGTTACTAGTATGTTTTAGAAAACACGTTTCATTGACCAGCTTGGCAACAATATACTATTTAGGATAAATTTGGTTAATTACACTATTTATAAATACTTGGTTGAGAAAAAAAAATGATTTAACTTTATAGTTTTAGTGGATAATAAATAAAGTAATTAGATGAATAAAAATTCTAATATGTTCGCTCTAAGTATGTGTAGGAAAAGAAATAGTAATCCACTTGACTAAAAATATATTCTTATGAAAATCATCCCCAAGACCTTACACAATATTAACATCTAAAAACTGCTTGCATGTTTAATAACATGCCAATTACATATGTTTAGCCTGATTGTCACGTCAATTTTAAACAAAAGACACATAACCATGTGTTGTTGCTTCCATGTTACGCGTGTTTTCTAATGATAGACGCATATCCAAACAAACGCTTCGTAACCTTATTATTTAACAAACTATTAACGAGTTTAAAGACTCTTTAATTCTAAAGACGTTGAATTCTTTCTTTTATATTGGAAAAGAAAGAGACAACAACAACAAGGTCAAACATTGAAAGCACATTAATCTTGAGCATTGTGTCTAACACAAAAGATGAGATAGTATAGTCTTTAGGATTCAACCTGTCAAGTACAAAAATGTAAAACTCTACCAACAGAAGTGGGATGCTATGTACTCTTCCAATTCCTAACACAATTTCTCTTAACGATTAAAATTGAATTGTCTTAGTGTGAAAATGAAATCCAATAGAGAATGAATCTACACATTTAGTGAAATCTATGCAAATTTTTCCAATAAGAAAGTGTATTAAAAAGATGTAGATCGAATTTAAATTTTATGTTTTGTATTGTTAATCAATCATAAATTATCATTGATATAATTTTTAAAATAGTTTATCAATAAACTTATCATACATTTTGTTTTTAAATGGATGATATTATAATCTTTTACACTTAGTGCATAAACTATTTACTAAAAAGGTATTAGAAAATGAGATATTCAAATTTCTCAATATATTTTCACTATTTCTTCAATAAGTACTGCTTAGGCCCTAGTATAATTACAGCCCATAATATGACCCATATAATTTGCCAATGGGTAAAAAGGTCAAGCCCATGTAAAACAGGCCCAAGCTGTGACGAGAAGCTAGGGCTATCTGTCCATTGTGTAAGCTGAAATTAGTTTTAATAGAATCAGGATAATCTTTTTGGGATAAATAGTCATTTTTGTTTTTTAATGTGTAATTTACTAACAAATACATTCTTAAAAGATAAAAATACAAAATTTAGTCCCTGAAAATATAAAAAGTGCGATAAATATATCTCGCCGTTAACTTCCGCTCATTACCGTTAATAAAGTAACCTATGTGACACGGAGGAACAAATTTGTCATCGAAATGATTGTCAACGTGAATTGTCAGCATAGGGGCATATTTGTCCTAATATTTTTTTTACTTTTCGTCTCACCATTTGGCTAACAAATGCGTTCTTAAAAGATGAAAATATAAAATTCAGTCCCTGAAGGTATAAAAAGTGGAACAAATATATCCGAACGTTAATAATAGATTGTAACTAATTATTATTATTATTATTATTATTATGTGTTTGTAATTTACCGTTCCTGTTCATTTAGTACTTATGTAATATATTTTTTAAATTTCCTTTTAATATATATATTTTTATTATTTTAATTTCCTTGTCAAACCTTAATCTTTGTTGTTAAACTTTTTTTATCTTATATCTTATAATTTTAACAAATTTCTACTAAATTTCTCACTTTTAATCATTAAAATTATTTCATATCCTAATTTCAACTTAAATACCCTTATATTTAGATTGAAAATAATATGTTAAGTGTTTTGAGTAGAAAAAACACAATCGACCGCTTGACCAAATTTATTTATTTATTTATTTTTAAAAAAATAATTTAATCAACTATTTTTTTTTTAAAAAAAAAGTCTCGCAAAATTTAAACTAGATAGAGCTAAAGTGGAATTATAAGTCTTTTTTCTTAATTAATAAAATGTATATATATATACCTCAAATATGAAAGAATCTCTTAGATAAACCTTATATGCTTTTACTCGAGATAACACTTATTATACATAATATGAATGAAATGAAAATAGTTACTAACAAATAAAGAACTCAAATAAATTTAAATAAAAAATATAATAATACTCAAACTAATACAAAGGTTAACTTCAAAATAAAAAAATTACTACATAGGTTTATTACTTGTCTTTGGGACGTAGAGTTGTATCTCTCACTGATTTAGAGGCTACACCGAGCCTATATTCCATTTAACATACTGTGGAAGAGTACGTAATAAAGATGAATAATTAATTGAAGAAACAAAAAATTTCAAGAAATACAAGACCTTCATTTTTTTAAATGGTAACTCAATTGATTAAATTTTGTGAGACTTTTTTTAAAAAAAAAATAGTTGATTAAATTCTTTTTTTTTAAATAAATAAATAAATTTGGTCTCGGGGCTGGTTGTATTTTTTCTACTCAAAACTCTCGACATATTATTTTCAATCTAAATATAAAAGTACTTAAGTTGAAATTGAGATATGAAATAATTTTAAAGATTAAAAATGAGAAATTTAGTAGAAATTTGATAAAATTATAAAATATAAGATAAAGTTTTTTTTAACAGCAAATATTAAGGTTTGATAAGAAAATAATAATAATAATAACAACAACAATAATTAGTCATAATCTATTATTAACGTCCGGATATATTTGTCGCACTTTTTATACTTTCGGGGACTAAATTTTGTATTTTCATCTTCGACGCAACTGTCAACTGAGTGGAAATACGAAAAGTAAAAAAAAAAAAATATTCCGACAAATATGTCCTTATGCTGATAATCACGCTTGGCAAATTTGTCTCTCTGTACCACGTAGGTTACTTTATTAACGGGATATATTGATCGCACTTTTTAGACTTTTAAAAACTAAATTTTATATTTTTATTTGTTAATAAATTACACATTAAAGGACAAAAGTGGTTATTTACCATTTTTTTTAAAATTTTTTTACCAAAACAACAGAACCAACGCCTTTTCAAAACATGATGCGGTTCTATAACTCAACCTCTGCGAAACCTTTTCATTCTGATCACTATAGTAGACTTGTCTCTTTGATTGAAACTTGCATAGTGCAACAAATTAAGCAGACCCATGCCCAATTAATAACCACAGCTCTAATCTCACACCCTGTTTCAGCCAACAAGCTCCACAAGCTTGCTGCTTGTGCTTCTCTTTTTTATGCCCACAAACTGTTTGATCAAATTCCTCATCCAGACTTGTTCATTTATAACGCCATGATCAGAGCACATTCTTTGTTACCCCATTCCTGCCACATTTCCCTTGTGGTTTTCCGCTCATTGACCTGGGATTCGGGCCGTTTTCCAAATTGATATAGCTTTGTGTTTGCTTTTGCTTTCGGTGCCTGTGGCAATGTGTTTGTTGTGAATGCCTTGATTGGTATGCATGGGAAGTGAGGACTTGTGGAGGAGAGCCAGAAGGTATTTCAATGGGCTGTGGATAGAGACTTGTATTCTTGGAACACCATGATTTCCACCTACGTTGGATCCGGTAACATGAGTCAAGCTAAGGAATTGTTTGATGGAATGCAAGAGCGAAATGTTGTGTCGTGGAGTACTATAATAGCTGGTTATGTTCAGGTATTGCTGGATTGGAAAGTAAACAAAATAATGATACTAGCACTTTACATGATTTCCTTGTTCCTTTGAAGTGGGACGTTTCACTAGTCTGCTGTTGAAAGTATCATATTTGTTGTATTTAACTTAATTGTTAATGTACTCTGTCTGAAGTTACTTCATGCTTACTATAGGTTGGTTGTTTCATGGAGGCTTTGGGTTTCTTCCACGAGATGTTGCAAATAGGTCCCAAGCCAAATGAATATACCCTTGTAAGCACTCTTGCAGCCTGTTCAAATCTAGTAGCATTGGATAAAGGAAAGTGGTTCCATGCTTACATTGGGAGGGGCGACATTAAGATGAATGAGAGGCTTCTTGCTAGCATCATTGGCATGTATGCCAAGTGTGGAGAGATAGAATCAGCATCAAGAGTTTTCTTAGAACACAGGGTAAAGCAAAAAGTTTGGCCTTGAAATGCCATGATTAGTGGGTTTGCGATGCATGGAATGCCCAACGAGGCCATAGATGTGTTTGAACAAATGAAGGTAGAAAAAGTATCTCCTAATAAAGTTGCATTCATTGCCTTATTGAATGCTTGTAGTCATGGCTATATGGTCGAGGAGGGGAACTTATGTTTCAGATTGATGGTTAGTGATTATGCTATTACCCCAGAAATAGTGCATTATGGATGCATGGTACTTAGTCGTTCTGGTCTCTTGAAAGAGGCTGAAGACATGATTTCAAGTATGCCCATGGCTCCAAATGTTGCAATATGGGGAGCACTGTTGAATGCTTGTAGAATCTATAAAGATGTGGAGCGGGGATATAGAATAGGCAGGATCATTGAAGATATGGATCCTAACCATATAGGGTGTCATGTTCTATTGAGTAATATATATTCTACATCTAGGAGATGGAATGAAGCAAGAATGCTGAGAGAGAAGAATAAAATCAGTAGGGATAGAAAAAAGATTTCTGGTTGCAGCTCAATTGAATTGAAGGGAACATTCCATCAATTCCTGGTTGGAGATCGATCCCAGCCTCAGAGTAGGGAGATTTAATCATTTTTGGAGGAGATGACAATTAAGTTGAAGAGTGCTGGGTATGTTCCTGAGTTAGGGGAACTTTTGCATGATATTGATGATGAGGAAGATAGAGTCTGCTTTGTCTGTACACAGAAATTGGCTATTGCTTTTGGATTGATGAACACAGCAAATGGAACACCAATTCGCATTGTGAAGAATTTAAGAGTTTGTGGGGATTGTCATCAAGCAACAAAATTCATCTCCAAGGTTTACAATAGAGTAATTATAGCTAGAGACAGAACAAGGTATCACCGCTTCAAAGATGGAATCTGTTCTTGCGAAGACTACTGGTAGATAAGGAAACTGCTACATATGTCAAATAAGTTTCAAGATGCTTGTTTCCCTATTTGCCCTCCTTTGACACAATGGAGCATTTTTGTTTATACGGCAAACTCATTCACATATTGAGTTGGCAAGACAAAGGTATGCACTTGATGAGAAGATAATATTGTGCATATGATCAGCTCCTTTGATTACATTCAAATAAGGAAAGATCAAGGAAGGAAGAATGCATTCTATGCTTAATAAGGGTGTCTTCTATGTGTATTATTTGCATTGTTGAACAGTTCGGCAATTGGCTTATTAAGGGGTTCTCTTGCTTTTTATGCTTTTGTCTGATTCTTGAAGAATGCTCTCTATGGTGGTGGCAATTCTTTACAACTTCACATAATGGCAGTTGCCTGAGGTTTGTACACTTCATTTTCTACTATGCACATATACTGAACCAGCAATAGCTTGATTGTGCTAGCTCAAGTTGGAACTGGTAAAACACAATTATTGAGGGCCATGAGGGGTAAATTTCTGTATAACTCTTGTTGCATTTTGTATAGATGACAGATCTCATTTTTCCAAAATCTTTTATTCTGATCTAAATATGAACCAATAGTTTTTTCTGTGAGGTTATTTCCTCAAACCAACATTATTCAGCTTTATCATATTTTCGTGGTTGTATTGAGCTACATTTACGTGACTGGTAAAGTTTTGTCCAATTCGCACTACATGAAACTTTAAGTTGTAGTTTTCCAATAATATTCATTACCTTAATGGTCGTTTTTGAGATTGGAGTTTTCAGGTATTCGAGCATGTTACAGACTGGAGAGCGAGCAACTCAGAATTTTGTACAAAATAGATGCAGACGTTGGAAAGTGGAAATTACATATGGTATGATTGACTTGCTACAACATCTATTTTAAGATTGTTTGTGATGTTTAAATATGATACGACATTGAAAATTACTTTTTGAAATTCTTATTATAAAGTTGTACTGTTTTATACATTTTAAGGGATAATATTCTTGTATCCACTCCTTTTATTCTTATGTAAATCTGGAAAATAGAAGCTGAAACTGTTTCCAACTGACAAATTGAAATCAGACACATTCCAACCTTAACAATGTCGGGCTCCACATATTACTTGGGTTTGTTCACATGTTTACATAATTACATATATACTCCATAAAACAGAAAAGCAAAAAAACTAGATTTTTCCACTCTTTCGAATTTCAAACATATAGCATGACTGCAAATATTATTTAATACGACTGAAAAACATCTTATTTTACAACTTCCAACTGAACAAAACTTTTCTTCCACAAAATTTAGCAGAAACATACTACATACACAAGTAATAATAATACTATAATATCATTGTGTGTGTGTGTGACAGATAGAGAGATATACCTTCTATTTTCTAAGGCAATATTACAAAATCACTCCTCTACATTTACTTGAGCACTGGCTGCTTCCATCAGTCCATTGCGTATCTGCTCACCAATATCCCTAACGTGGCCAGGACCATGGGGTATAAAAACAGTGGTATTCTTTGATGAGTTCCCAAGGTCTTTGATTGTGTCAAAGTACTGAGTAATCATGATAAGATCCATCACCTCCTTAGCATTAGTGCCTTCTACCTTGTGAGAGAAATTGAGGATGTTCTCTCTCAAACCATCTGTTATAGCTTGCCGCTGCCTGGCTACACCAACCCCACCCAAATACTTGGCTTCAGCTTCAGCCTCTGCTTTTTTAACTAGCAACACCTTTTCAGCTTCTCCTTTGTACTCACTAGCAAGTTGCATCCTTTGAGCTGTAAAATAAAATCAATTCTCAATAAATAGTAAATATGATTGCATATAATCTTGACCCACTAATGTTTCGATTGGTGGAGAAGGGTGGAATGGAGGGAAATGGAATATAATGATATTATGTTCCATGGTTTGAATTGATCCAGCGTAGATGAAATATAATGAAAACTAGTGAAATTCATTTCATCTTATTTCATTATTTACCTTCGTTTTTCTTTCCCCCCTCCAATTGTGGAGGAATAATATGGAATGGGAATTTTGTTCTATTCCATTATTTTCCATTTCATTTTGACCCATTTTATTCCATCCCATCTCTTTCCATCAATCTAAACAAAACCTTATTCAAGGGTAAATACACTTTTATAATACTTGCTCACTTTAGAGACAAAAACACCTACGAGGAGTATTTTCAGAGGAGAAACTACGATATGCATACAGACATGTTAATGCTTTGATATTGCCATAAAAATAAAAAAAGCTCTAAAAACCATGGAGTAGTATATATTACCGGCATTGATCTCATTCATTGCCTTACGCACAGCAGGATCAGGTATAATATCAACCATGAGTATGTGCTCTATACTATAGCCATACTCTCCCATCACCTGATACATGAAATGAAGGAGATATAGACATTGGTATGCAGATAAATAATAGAGCATAAATGAACAAGCACAGCACAATCTTATTAACTTAGTATATTTCAAAACAAACACAACAACAATAACAAAAGTTTTTTTTATCTCACTATGTGATGTCAGCTACATGAATCACACAACATCATTATGATATGTTAAAAACCAACATTGTTTAGGATGAGGTCCCTTTGAACAATTTCCTCCAAAGTCCTTCAGAGTCTCCCTCTAACCCTTTTCCCAACACAAGGCTAAAAACTAATGCAATCTACTCTCTTCACCAGTACTTCAAAACAGATGCTTTTAACATAAACTCTTTTATATGCGCAACCAACGAGCTATAGTTTTAAAAGGAAATGAAATAATTTGATATTTTGTGAACAACTAAACTTCTCTTCACTTTTCATAAAGAACGCCAGAACTTAAATAAAAGTAGTTACCTTTTCAAGTTCCTCCAAGACAGCTTTGGCAACCTCACCCTTCTGCTCAAAGAGTTCATCCAAGTTCATTCTAGGAACAATAGCACGAGTCACTGAAAAGCACCAACCAAACCACACAACACACAATGTCACAATTAAAACAAGAAATCAAAATCAAAATTGATACAAAAAAGAACCATTAACAAAACAGTACCATCAAAAACATAAGCCTGGATCTGCTCCTGAGGGTTTTGCAACTCATAGAAAGCATCATCAGCGTTTTCCTTAATCACTCGGTATTGAATCGAACACAGCAACTGCACAAAAACATTGTCCTGCACCACAATTTAAATAAATAAAAAATCACTCACTACTCCTCTTTTCTCCATCATCTTCATCCTTATTAGGTCACAATTGGTAAGAACTAAAAATCACATGCGTATGCTAAGAAAGTAACAGAATCTGACAAAATTCATATATATACAAAAAAAAAAAAAAGAAATTGAGAATTGAAATGGAAAATGATGGTTGGGACCTTGGTTTTGGTTTCGATGCGGACGTCGAGGGAGGAGATCCTGGTGGAGAGGATACCGGAGAGGCATTCGCCGGCGAGAGGGTTGAAAAAGTGGAAGCCCGGTTGGGCGAGGCGGTGGAAGCGACCCCACTGCTCGACCACGCCGACGCTGGATTGAGCAACGCAACCACAGAAGAAGCAGAACGTGTTCCCCATCCTTGCAAACCACCGAACAACAATCACCTTCTTCTTTTTCTTCTGCTCTGCTGCTAACTAAATCTATAATCTGTTAATAACACGGTATTGTCGTGTAGTATTTTTCAAAGATTTCCTTAGTACATGGTACAGGTTCTACTTCTGATTGTTTTTTATATCTAATAAGTCGTATCTTGACCAAGATTTGTTACTACTTACTAGTATCATCATGATGAAGTATTACAAATATTTATGAAAAAAAAATTATAAATAGAATATACTAACATTTATTATCTTTATTGTGTTTTGAAGTATGTAGAAAAATTGAAAAAAAGTTATGTATAGCACATTTTTATTTGTTAACACTATTTTAAAGATAATATTGTGATTAAAAGTTTGAAAATCTTATTAAATAAATGTAATATAAGTTCAAATGTTAAGTTTTATTTTTTAATTATGCAATTAGAGTGAAATTAAAATAGAAAATAATAGATTTATTTTATTTTATGTTTATCCTTTTCTTTCCCTTTGATTCGAGAAAAAAAGATAGAAATTTAAGATTATAAAAAATTATTCAAAAAAGAAAATATATATTTTTTATTTTTAATTGAGGTCCTATGTAATTTATTCTATTAATCCATAATTCTTACTACAATTTTTTTATGGATTTCTTACTACAAAATTAAGTACGTAATGTTGTATCTTTTATAATACTTTCTTATAACTATTTTTAATATTTTATAAAATATTGAATTTATAATTCAATATATTTATAATAATAATTTATTTATTTATTTATTTAATAAATTAAGTGAACAAAAATATTATATAGCTTGAGATTATTTTCTACTATATTACCTATTAATTGGTGTTCGTAATTTTTTTTTCATGTACCTCTTTTTTTTTTACAACGAAAATCGACTAAACTTCACCGTATACTTCTAAACAATGCACATACACCACCGGAGATCAAATATGCTTTGAAACCTGTCTTAACAGAAGCAATTTACACTAAGTGACGGATATTTTGTGGGAAAAAAATGATACTGCAGAAATGAAAAACTACTCCTACTATTTGTAACCGAAAATACTGATAAGATATTTGTGACGAAAATTGCTGCGGCCTGAAAGCAATTCCCCAAACCCACAATAGTGGCGTGCAAGACCTGCTTAACTGTTCCTTTATGACCCAACGCGCAACCTCCTATCTTTAATTTCATTTTGTAAGGAGAAAAGATGAAAAAAGAAAATTGAGCATTTACTCTATTTTTTAAAACAATTAATATTGAGAGATAAAAAAACTAACGATTAACATTAGTCAATAAAATATTTCTTAGAAAATGTTGACCAATATCATAAGAAATTTGTCTTTTTCACTGCGTGTTTTAAGACATTTGTTAAGAAATCAAAAGTGAAACTTTTTTATTAAAAAATTATACTACACTTTCCGGTGATTTTCATGCAATTTGAATAATATAAACCTTTTATTTATTAATTCCTTGATTATTGTATTAAAAACCCTATTAACAAATCCTTTTTTATGAGAAAAAAATGGTTTACATGATAAATTTGTTTATTTTGATAGAAACTATCCTAAAAATTAAACTAAAATTCTTTGATAATAACCATCCTAAAAATCATGTTAAAATTATCATTTAATTGGTTGAAAGTGCAATTTTTTTTTACATTGACAATGTGTATCCGTTAAAGTATCTCTTATTCATATCTTACTTTGATCTTAATATCTTTTTTTTTCTTGCATTTGATATATTTTAATTATTCGTTTTTACCTATTTTTTTCTTAATTCATAATTAAATTAATTATAATTTTACTTGTATTTAATAACTATTTAAGTTTGTATTAGTTTGCAGTAAAAAAATGTTTGTATTAGTTTTTTTTATGATTTTAGTCTCTTTTTTTAATTGCATGAATTTTTTTTCCCAATTTTTGAAATTATGTAGTTCTAGGCACGATGTTAACATGATAGTACACGTGGTGGAGGTAGGATTTGATGCCATGACATCTTGCACTTTAAAATCACTAAAGCTACTAAGTCATTTGCCTTATTTGATTTATAATAAAAAAAATGTATATATAGCATCACTTCTAAGTATTACGATTAAGAAAAAATAGTTTTTATATTAATTTTATAAATTAAAAAAATAATACAATGTTGTAATATTAAAATAAATAATATGACACAAATTATGTGATGGAATACGAATAAAGAAATCTAGGAAGAAAATGGGAAAGAAAAAAAGATGGAAGAGAAGACGATATTTGCATATGAAAATATATTAAAAGCAAAGATGATAAAATTAATGAAATAGGCAGTGATGGATCTATATGGTTATTGTTGGAGTAATTGTTCCACTAACTTCAATATATTTTTTAAATGAAATATAGATGTGTGCTTATAAATTGTCTCAATAATTTAAAATATAGTATAAAAATTATGAGTATTAATTGTTCCCACAAACATATGAATATGAAGATTGTAATTCCCATAACATAAAATTTCTGTATCTGTATCACTGACTAGTGAATACTATAGGTTAACGATAAGTTTACTTGTTCTATCTTTCATAAGCATTTGGCCTAAGTAGAAGCCAAAAAAAAAAGAGCTTCACTTTGGGTAAGTGTATAACAAGATGATGATTTTTATTTGGTAAGCGAACTCAACTTATATTATAAAAAGTGGGCATAATAAATACCCACCAAAAGCGGCCTATTTACTAGGTGGGGTAATTTTATTTTATTTTCAAAATTATCAAGGTCGATTTTAAATTATTTTGCATTTTGAGGTAAATGTTGACATTAGTTACGTCTTTTATTTTATTTTTATATTTTTTTAACTGAAGTCGTGACTTCAGTTTTTTTTAATATACGATTGATTTTTTTTATATAAGTATTTTTTTTACGACTTTAAATTTTTTTTTTAATTTTTCGTATTATTTTTATAAAATTATAAATAAATTTTTAATTTAATTATTTAATAAATAATTGTTTTTTTACTTTTTATTTAATTTTTTTTATATGATTTTATTTAATATTTAATATATTTTGTATATTTTTTAAATGACTTTATTTTAAATTTTTGTATGTTATTTTATTTAATATATTTTCTATATTGTTTTACTAATGTTAAGGATTTTTATTTATTTTATAAATTAAAAAAATAATTGAGAAAACTTAAATTAAAAAAGACTTAAATTTAAATGTTTAATATTATTTGATAATGTATGGAATTATTAATTTACTTAACAATAATTATAAAAAATAATTAAAAAATTTAAAAAGACTTACACATGATCATGTTCCTCAACAACAACAAACAATTACACTATACATGATCTCGTAATAGAGGGAGAGGAGAAAAATGTCTAGAATAAGAACAACAATCACCTACAAATTTAGACATTTAGGCATATAAAAGAACTTGTTGTGGGACATTATTGTGTTATTAATATTTTGGTAGAAAGAAGATATAATTTTCATTTAAATTTAAGTCTTTTTTAAATTTCAATCTTTTTAAATTTATGTCTTTCGCATTATTTTTTAATTTACAAAATAAAACTAAAAAAAGTATACACAAAATATTAAATAAAACTAAAAAAAGTAATAAAAAAAAGCATTTTATTTATTAAATAATCAAATTTAAAATTATTTCCAATTTTTTAAAAAATATACAAAATATATTAAATATTAAATAAAACCATATAAAAAATAGATACAAAATATTAAATAAAACAAAAAATAAAAAAAAACATTTATTTACTAAATAATTAAATAAAAATTATTTACAATTTAAAAAATAATACGAAAAAAAGAAAATGACTTTGAAGTAGTAAAAGAAAGAAAAAAAAATTATATGAATTTGAAGTTGTAAAAATAAAAACACCTACAATTATATCTTTTAGTTAGACTTTATGGTTTATCCAGTGATATTGGAAGTTTAGGGGTCGGCCTAGGCTTATGACCTTTCTATAAGTTCTTTTTAGCATAAATTTCACAATTACTTATGAATAATAGTTTTATTATTATTATTATATTGTTTCAGCATTTATGACGATAAGAATATATGAAATTGAAATAATATGTGACTAAAAATGAAAATTAATTATTTATTATTAAAAAAGACATTTTAAGATAAGCGTTTTAAAAAGTTTACATTTTAAAAATTATCTTAAAATCCTTAATTTTTTAATTATTTTTTTTAAAAAAATATTTTAAGAAGGTTTTCTAAAAAAAAATCTTATAAATAAAGATATTTTAAGACGGTTTTTGAAAAATTCGTCTTAGGATCTTCAACTTTTTCAATTTTTTTTTACAAAAATATATTGTAAGACGATTATCTAAAAAACCATCTTACTAAGTTTCACAATCAATCTTATGAATAATAGTTCTATTATTATTATTATTATTATTATTATTATTATTATTATTATTTCAGCATTTATGAAACTTGTGATATGAAATGAATGACCATAGGAATATATAAAATTAAAATAGCATGTGACTAGGAATATAAATTAATTATTTATTTTACTAAAAAAAAAATATTCTAAGACCGTTCTTTGAAAAATCGTCTTAGAAAGTCTACATCCTAGGATGATATTTTGGAAAAACCATCTTAAAAATTTTAATTTTTTTTAAAAAAAAGATATTCTAAGAAAGTTTTCTGAAAAATCGTGTTATAAAGTATTTTTTTAATAAAAGACATTTTAAGACAATTCTTCCAAAAATCATCTATGAAATTTCACAATCAATTTTATGAATAATAGTTATATTATTATTATCTCAGCATTTATGAAACTTGTGATGTGAAATGAATGACCATAAGAATATATGAAATTGAAATAGCAGTTTAGGACTATAAATTAAATAATTATTTTAAAAGAATATATTCTAAGATAATTTTTAGAAAAATCATCTTAAAATTTGCATAATTCTTGCAAATTTTTTT